>NC_137979.1:64724723-64747118 GCF_963924665.1 Micromys minutus
CTAGGCTGTCCTTGAACTCACAGAGATCTGCCTGCATCTACCTTCTGAGTGCTGGGATCAAAGGTGTGCGCCACCATTCTGAGCTCATTTTTGGTTTTGTTTTTAATTATTAGTACCCAGGCATAGGGATGCAAGCCCTTAATCATAGCCTTGAGAGGTAGAAGCAGGCAGCTCTCTGTGAGTTCAAGATCAACCTGGTCTATAGAGAGAGCTTCAGGACAGCTGGAGTCACATAAGGAACCCTGGTTTTTGGATATCGCTGAAGTTATTGGTGGCTCTCCACAAACTGATGGTTGGGCTGTTGATGAAGGTAACACTACACAACCCACTGAACATGAAGAAATCAAGCTGGTGCCTAATTAGAGCCCCAGTAGACTAATGGTCACTAGAAGGTACTCTGTATGCTACCAAAGGACAAATGTAGCACTAACCCAGCTACAAACCCCTTTTGTCTACAAGAGTGACCTGCCTACAATATACACTGGCGTAGAAGTGGTACATAGGTTATGGGAATGATCAACCAATATCAGGTTTGAGTTAAAGCCTATTCCATAAACGAAAGCCCTGACCAGGGCTGCTTCGGTGGCCACGAGCTTAAGACTATATAGGACAGGGAACTATGGGGAAAAAAACAAATATTAATGTGTTGCTAAAGGAACTTAGCAATAAAATGACTCCTAATGACATTCTGCTATAATCATCAGTCAGTACCTGGCTCAGCCATTGTGAGAAGCTTCATCCTGCAGCAGATGGGGAAAAAAAATACAAAGACCTACAATCAGGCAGCGTGCACAGGGAGAGACCTTAGAATGCTCAGCCCTAAAAGGGATGTCTCCATCAAATCCGTCCTGAAAGCTGAAAGACTGCAAGAGCCCAAAGAGGATGAAGGATATCTAGGAAGCAAGGCCTTCTAGGCCCAACAGAGCCTGCACACTCACAGAAGCCAAGGCAGCACGTACAAGTCTGTACTGGATGGGGTCCTAGAGCTGGAAGGACAGGTGGACACATGCCCCCGTCCCTAATCTCCAATTCATAGCTGTGATGGTTTGTATATGCTTGGGCCAGGGAGTGGCACTATTAGAAGGTGTGACGTTGTTGAAGTCGGTGTGTCACTGTGGGTGTGAGCTTTAATAGCCCTAGTTCTAGCTGCCAAGAAGTGAGTACTCTGCTAGCAGCCTTCAGATGAAGATGTAGAACTCTCAGCTCCTCCTGCACCATGCCTGTCAGGATACTGCCATGTTCCTGCCTTAATAATGGACTGAACCTCAGAACCCGTAAGCCAGCCCCAATTAAATGTTCTCTTTTATAAGAGTTGCCTTGGTCATGGTGTCTGTTCACAGCAGTAAAACCCTAAGATAATAGCCCTTTGCAAATGAAAATCTTAGTTTTCTCCCCAAAGGAAACAAACCACTCTTAAGGGTAGGCCCCAAGCCGTTGATGGCCAACACAAAGAAATTCAACAGTTTCTTTGTCTCATAATATTAAGTCATAAGTGAGGGCTATTTAATTATTTACTTATTTTTGAAACAGGACCTTGCTGTTGCAGGATCAGCTAGCCCTGGCTGCCCTGAAACCCTGTATA
Organism: Micromys minutus; assembly: GCF_963924665.1. Lineage (NCBI taxonomy): Eukaryota > Metazoa > Chordata > Mammalia > Rodentia > Muridae > Micromys > Micromys minutus. The sequence continues at coordinate 64,726,306 of NC_137979.1, forward strand.
GACTAGGCTAGCCAGAGTTTACAAAGATCTGCTCACCTTTACCTTCTCCTCCCTTTGCCTCAGGCAGGAGTGCTGTGAACAAAGGTGTGTGCCTTTGTACTGGCTGGTTTTGTGTGTCCACTTGACACAAACTGGAGTTATCTCAGAGAAAGGAGGCTCCTTTGAGGAAATGCCTCCAGGAGATCCACCTGTAAGGCATTTTCTCAATTAATGATCAAGGGTAGGGGTAGAGCCATCCCTGGGCTTGAAGTCTTGGGTTCTATAAGAAAGCAGGTTGAGTAAGCCAGGGGAAGCAAGCCAGTAAGCAGCACCCCATCCATGGTCTCTGCATCAGCTCCTGCCTTCAAGTTCTTACCCTGGGTGAATTCCTGTCTTGAATTCCTCTGGTGATGAACAGCAGTGTAGAAGGGTAAGCTGAATAAACCCTTTCCTTCCCAACTTGCTTCTTGGTCATGATGTTTTGTGCAGGAATAGAAACCCTGGCACTAAGACAGCCATCACATGTAATTCCTTAGTATTTATCCTAGGCCTTCATCTGATGGGATGGGGTCCACCCATGTAAGCTGTTCTTCTCAGGGGGTACTGAGATAATAAATGCAAATCTAGTCTTTAAAAAACACATCAAGGAAACAGACAAATGCTTGACCAAACAGCTAGGCATTATGGTTTGGGTGAGGTGACACCAAATTAGCACTCCTCATCAGCGGTATCCACAAGCATGTCACAACCAAAGAGAAGACCCCACCCTATTCCTGAATGACCCTTGGTGAGGGCAGGGGGACTCCACCAAAAGGAAGAGGCCAGAGAACCAGGAGCTGATTTATGACCCCTATGTTCAGGATGGTTTCTGGGCCCGGCTTAAACATCAGGTGCTAAGAGAAGAATCCTGCAGAGGACAAGGAGGGTCCTGACCCCAGGGGGCCTCTCAGAACCTCAAGTATGACTCCACCGAGGGTCAGTCTCTGGCACTGCCTGTGGCTACTTCTGATGAACAGCCTTAATAGCAGGCTTGGAATCGGGCCCAGAAATCTGAAATCCCGTAATGATCGGAGATTATTTGGGTCTAGCTCCCGGGAACTTTATGATACTAAAATAGAGTTGGACCATCGCATCCCTGAAGTGTAGGGCTGAGATACTCAGATCTGAATTCTGAATGCCGCCAAGTCCCTGCTGGCCCCTCTCCTGTCCTTTCTAAAGGGTGATGACGCAGGACCTGCCTTTTAACCCTTGGTATTTACCCACAGCAGGCGGCTCACTGGTCCTATCTCAGACTTGCTAAAGTAAATGCTGTGCCCTTTTCAGAGAGCTGTCATGTATAACAAACCACTACTGTGTCCCCCATTTCTGCTCCCAGCCAGCCCTGAAGGGGCGTCTACTGGCATGCAGGGTGGCTGTGCTCTCTGAGGGTGAGCGTGTGTGTCTCTGGCAATCTCTTCCCATCCTTCCCAGGCGCTGCATTAACCTTCCTGGGGAAACCCAGGGAAAATTCTATCACTTGAGATGGGCACCAAGGACAAACCAAAGCCTGATTTCACTAAAATCCAACTTAGTGAAACCAGTGAACTTTTGGGTTTGCTTACAGAGCACAGGAAAGGTGTCACTGGAGCATGGGTGGCCCCCAATTGCCTACATCCCCTTCCACCATGGGGTCTCTTTTTTAATTAACTCTCTGCTTGCCATGTAGCCCAGCATCTCCAAAGATCAGCTCAGAGATGCTCAAACTGTCACTGTTCCGTGGATGATGCAGGAGGAGGGGTCCTCAGCTGATCAGAGAAGCTCCCAGCTCCCAGGTCAGGGGTTCATTGCTGTCATCATAGAGCTGGCTACTGGGACATTATTCTGCTTCAGTGTCACGGCTGTGAGGCAAAGTCCAAGGTGGCACCTTGCTATGCCCAGAGGTGAAAGGGCTGTACAGAACCAGGCCAGAAGTCCAGCTAGGTCCAGAGTTAGTTCTGAGTTCTAGGCACACCCAGGAGAAGCAGGCATTCACTGTGTCTGCAGGCACCAGTTACATACTGGACCAGAGTGGGAAATACAGGGGTTTAGAATGTAAGTGTAACTTTCTTCACATCCTATTTTTAATGATGGTTCTTAAACATTTTAACCTCCCTTGCAGCCCATCACCCACCAGAGGTAGTGGGAAAGAAAGGATATGGGGAAATGGACCTGTTTGGAAAGGTTCTTCGGAGCAACTCCCGTCTGTGTTGTCTGGAAATCAGCAGTTCAGGTTAGCCGGCAGCGGCAGCTCCATTCACTTGCAAACACTTCATGGATACATCAGCAGTCCAGTTCAGTAATGGTGGTGTCACAACCTAATAGAGACAGCCAGGCGTTAGTCTCTGCTTGAGTCATAGGAGGGACCCATTCTCAGCTGCGCCTCCCTCAGGGCAGCGAGGATTATCGAAGACTGGAGACCCACAGGCATAGCACAGCTAGCTGTACCTGCGAGCCAAGCTCTGTTTCTCACTCGGTGGAGTTCTGTCTATACCCTTCAAACATCACATGTCCTCTGTGTGCCTTGCCTCAGCACATGCATCCAATCAGCCTGAGTCCTCGAAAGCAGCAAGAAACTGCAGTACAGCAACAGAAAATTTTTGGTGCATTTCTCCCTATGGAGTCCCGACAAATGCAGCTCAACTATGCAGTGTAAGATGCACCAGTACATGCATGTTGTTGTTAGCAAAGAGTCCTTCATCATGTGTCCTTCATCATGTGTCCTTCATCATGTGTCTTTCACGTATGTGCTTAGCAGAATGTCCTCTCCTGTGTCTGCTTCAGTGAAATTTTCCTTCGCGAATCTGCCTTAGCCTTTCACATATGTGTCCATTTTAATGAAACGTTCCTTCATGTGTTTGCCCCAGCAAAACACCATCCAACTGACTTTCCAAAGAACCCTTAAGTTTGCACTTCACATGAGCCTGGCCTAATCTCCTCCCTCCAGAGAGGAGAGGAGACATCACAAGAAAACAGAAGAGGGGGCAAAGAATCCCTATGTCTTCCCTGGCATTGTCAAGTCACCAGGCCTTAACCCCAGATCTCTCCCACCGTAGTCGGTCACTGCATGGCTTTTTATACAAAGGTGTCATCATGTACCCTGGAGGCCTCTGTACCCTTCCATCCCTGTCTCTCCTAGTCCTGCAGACTCCTTGCTTACCTGTGATTTATCATCAAAGAAAAAACTGGTTCCACAAATTTTTCCACTCCAAAGTTTTCAAGACATAGCACACGCACACACACAGACACACACACACACACACACACACACACACACACACACACACACGCATGTCTCTGAGCATCTTTTTAAAAAATGTATTATATATAAGTACACTGTATTTGTCTTCGGAAACACTGGAAAAGGACATCTGATCTTATTACAGATGGTTGTGAGCCACCATGGGGTTGCTGGGATTTGAACTCAGGACTTCTGGAAGAATAGTCAATGCTCTCAACCACTGAGCCATCTCTCCAGCCCGCTGAGCATCTTTATAAGTTTAGCTGTTACTGGTCTGGTCACTTCTTGTTTATTTGAGACCTTGCAGTGGGCAGTCTGCAGAGGGAAGCTGAGGAACAAGCTCCCTTCAGGAGGGATGTCATTTATTGCATCAGGGCCTCAAGACGGGAAGGAGAACATTAGACAGGAACCACACAACATAATGGAGAATCTGAACGTGACGAGGCTTTAAAGGGAGGACTGGCTTCCCTTTAGAAGCTTGTGAGGGGCAGGCAGACCTTGGGGACAGCCTTGGCCGTCCTGGAACTTGTTCCATAGACCGGGCTGGCCTGGATCTCAGAGATCCACCTGCTTCTGCGTCCCAGGTGCCACCATGCCCAGAAGAGCTGACTTTCCATAGCCCTTAGGGTAGTGGGAAGGGTTTGTACCCTGTGATTTCTTCAGCATAGTACATGTGACAAGGAACATGGAGAAGGCAGGAATCAATTGCTGGGAACTGCTAAGTCTCAGCACAGACTGCTTCCTAATTCTTGGTCTCAGAGAAAGCTGTGAGGAGACAAGGTCTTGCTCAGGCTATGGGATTAGCTCAAAAGGCTCAGGCGTGTGTCCCAGCAGACACTAGTGTAGGCCAGCCTCAAACTCCTGTCTTCTCAACCTGCATTTTGAGTGGCTGTGAACTTCCCCTGCTGTGGTTTGGTGACTTCATAGAAATCACTTCCCTGGGCTCTATGTGACCATAACTCTGATGGCCATCATCGTGAGCAAGTTCACAGTCCTGTGGTTGGTGCCTACCATGAGAGAGGCTCAGTGATATTCAGGCCCCATCCAAAGGAGGATAGCTTTTGTGGGAGCCTCTGAGGGTCTGAATCTTGGCTGCAGAGCTCAGCAGCTCTGAAGCGGTGTCCACAAGAACACCCGTTCAGTGGTCTGAGAAACTGTGAGTTATAATAGAAGCATTTCTAAGTGGCTGAAGGAACATACTCTTTTATATATAGTTTCCTGTCTTTGGCCTGTTTCTACATGGGATTTGGGTCAGTATTGTGAGTGGACCATGTAAGTGCCCTAGACAAACACTTGTGTGTCTTCCCAAAATAACAGATTTTATTGAGTAATGATAAATTCACAAGATCCAGTGGTTTCAAGGATTGCGACTTGGCAGGTAATCCTAGCCTGGCCAAGGTGTGTGAAGGTTCTTTTACTCGTGTGTATGTCTGTGTGGTATGTGGATTTATGTATGTATGTGTGTGGTGTATGTGTATTTATGTGTGCATGTATGTGTGTAATCGTGCTATGTGTGTTTGTGGGTGGTATATGTATGCATGTGAATATGTGGTGTATGTGTGTGTTATATGTGTATTTATCTGTGTATGTATTGTGTGTGACGTGTGCATGTATGTGTGTGTTGTGGGTATTTTATATGTGTGGTATGTATTTATATGTGTTGTATGTATGTGTATATATTTTGTGTGTATTTATGTGTATTATATATGTGTGTGGTGTATGTGTGTGTGTGATCCATGTGGTGCATGGTATATGTATATTTATGTATATGTGTGGTATGTGTGGTATATGTGTATTTATGTATGTGTGTTGTATGTGTTGTATTATTTATGTGTGTGCATGTGTGTGATATGTGTATTTATGTGTGTTATGTGTGGTGTGTGTGATATGTGTGGTGTGTGTGTGGTATGTGTGTGAGTTACAGAATGAATGTAAGTTAAAGACACTACAGAGAGTTCAAGAGGTTTCAGAAGTGGGCTAAGAGAAATGTATACTGAGTCAGTATGGATAAGATAATGAACTCAAAACCACCCACCAACACCCATTACACCTTAACTCACTCACCTACGCACCGACCAGCATCTGCGTCCCACCTATTCTGCCATCCGTCAATCCAGAGAAGGAGCTGTTTCTGATGCTGCAGGAGAACGGGGTTTGCAAGCAAAGCTGCAGCACAGAGCCCAGCTGCAAGGTGAAAGCCAGGACTGGCCGGTAGCAGGCACAGGAGGCGCGCTTTATGGGATCCAGCCTGTCTATGGCTCAGTATGCTGGATACGTATCCAGGCCCTGGCTGTCCTGACAGGATTTTCATATTTCCAGGCGCTCTACAGTCTCAGTCACCCGAGGGACTGTAGGGTGGCTCCTTTTCTACTCTCAGGAATGAGCCATCATCAGTCTGTGTTGCTCAGGGATGCCCGATAGATGGTGTGGTCTAGCGGTCCATCCTGGGGCACAGTCACTCTCTACCCTTGAAATGGATGAAAAAGGTGCTTATAAAATGGCGGCACACACGTTTAACCCCAGCACTTGGGAGGCAGACACAGGCAAATCTCTAAGTTCTAGGCCATCCTGGTCTACAGCTCGAGTTCCAGGACTACTCAGAGAAACTCTGTCTTGAGAAGCAAAGTCTAAAACAAACAGAGGGGACTCCTGTGGCAAGGCATAGTCTAAAGAGTCGCTGCTGCATAGGACACAGAGTAGGGACAGTCTGAACTCAAAAATCATCTAATTATGTTCTCACAAAACCTTATTGGTTCTAGAAACAAAAGTCTGCTTTTTGGTTAGATATTCATTTATTTGTTCATCTTTGGATACATTCACCTACCCACTACTGAACATCTAGAAATCTACCCATTCAGCTATCCACCAATCCATCCATCTATAAGTCTACTCCTCTATCCATTTATCTCTTCTGCCATCCATCCACCCACCCACCTACCCATTCACCATCCATCCATCTATCTACCTATCCATCCTCCTCAACCATCCATCTATCCACCCACCCACTTACCCATTCACCCATCCATCCATTCATTCATTCACCTAACCATTCATCTATTTACCCACCCATCCAGTCATTCATCCATCTATCCATCTATCCATCCATCCATCTATCCATCCATTCACCCATCCGTCCACCCATTCATTCATTTATTCACTCATCCATCCATCCATCCATTCATCCATCTATCCATCCATCTACCCATCTATCCACCCATTTATTCATTTATTCATCCATTCATCCATCCATTCATCCATCTATCCATCTATCCATCCATCCATCCATCCATTCATCTATCTATCCATCCATCCACCCATATACCCACCCAACCATCCATCCAATTTCCCACTCAGTTAACCATCTACCCTCTTGCCTATCTACCCATCTACTGACCCATGATGCAATTTTAGCTACCACCCACATCTCACAAACACTCTCTCTTACACACACACACACACACACACACACACACACACACACACACACACCTACCCATCTTCCATGGCCATGCTGAATCCTCTCAGCAGGCCACAGCTAAATTCTGGAGACTAGAGGTAGCTTGTAACGAGCTCCCATTCTAGAAGGTACTATGTGTTATCATGGCAACCAGATTTCACTTACAAAATTCAGTTAGCTTCTCTCCCTAGCCCCCAAAAAATCAGGGACAGGCAAAGGTCAGAGCACCTGACACCAGACTCCTTGGGCTGCTTTGGAGATGTTGTACAGCTGGGACATGGGCTGCCAAGATATCCTGAGCTCCAGCACCAGGGTGAGGTGTCAGGTCTGTCTCTCTGCGAGGTGGCACAGCTTCCCTTGATAGATTAATGGGTCTGAATGTCACGAGGCTCCTGATCTACAGCCCACACTCCCATATTCTGCATCAGACCCGACTCTCAGAGGGAAGCAGGGTAAAATGAAAACTGCTATTTTAAAGCAAGAGAGCACCGTGACAAAGCAAGACCAGTGTGAAGGGCCAGGCTTGGCACAGCATATGGCCACCACTTTAGGGTGCAGCGGCTGGGGACTCATAAAACCCACATCATAAGGAGACTGAATGACAAGCCTGACAGGCAATGTTATTATTCCTCACAGGCTGAGAGATGTAGTTGGATATCAACCCTGGAGCCAAGTCCCCAATCCAAAAACAAAAACAAAAACAAACAAACAAACAAACAAAAAAAACAGAGGACCCCCTCACACCACCTTCCTTAAGCATCTTACATCAGACCCCTGAAGAAGCTGTGTCTGAAGCTCAGGACAGGCAGGAACCATTCTAAATGTCCCAGCTTGTTGTGTGTAGAGCTGGACCAGCATTAGGTCTCCCTCCACTCAGCCTTCTTCCACTCCACCTGGCCAGCGACCCTCTTCATCTTGGCACTCAAAGCTCCAAGCTTATCTGTAAGACCACGGAAGGGCCTGAGTCCTGACTTCACTGGAGACCAGATTCCAGGCCAGGACTGAGAGCCATCTGCAGATGGGTTCAACTCTCCATTTCAATACTCAGTGTGGGGGAGCCAGGGCTCTGGGAGTTTGAGTGGTAGAGGGGATGGAGAGTGCTCTCCAGAGATGACTGCAGTAGTTGAGGGTCCCAACCACAGGCCTGGAGGGGGGCCATGTGCTCCTGCCAAAATGGCTGAGCAGAGCTAGGTCAGCAGCAGGTGCTGACACCATCAAGCACTATGCAGGAAATGACAGAAATAGAAAGGAGGGTTGGAGGGACCTGGACAGGACGTGAAGGCTGGAGTCCCAGTCCTGATTAGACCTCCAGCCACCATGTTATCACCCCAAAGCCATGTGACAAGTGCGATGAAATGTTTGTGTCACGTGGCTTTGGATGGGCAAGAATCTGAGAGTGAAAGTACTTTAATGATTCTCTGGCCCTGGTGAGGACAGCTCATCTCGAGATGCTATGGAAGGTTCTTCCCCCAAGTTCATGTGCACACGGCTAGTTTCTCAAGGCCAGTGGTGGTTCCAGCCTCATGGACTATCCCAGCAGGAGCATCCAACCATTTATGTCTTCCCAGAGACATCGCCACCCCAGAACCCTGCAACTGAATTACAAACAAACAAACAAATTGTAAAGCGTTTTTAACTCAACTTTATGATTTTTCTGTTGGAACTCAGTCACAGCCATCCTGGGATGCAGGAATCTAGGGATGGGCCAACACACCCCTGTGATCATCTCAGGACTTATTAGCTAGTGTTCTCAGAGCAAGCCAGCCCAAAATGGGCAGCAAGGAGAGGGTAGTGCCAGCATGCTGGTCATGGCCAGTTGTGTCCTGTCAGCTTGGCTGCTGATCCTTTAGGAGTGAGTCACTCAGGGGTAGGGGTCACAGAGACACAGGCAGCAGGAAGGAGGAGTACTGGCCTGCGGTAGCTGTCCCATGGATCACTAGGACTTTCTGAGCACGTACTCCGTACCAGGAGCCAGGCCACCCGTAAGAGAACATTTCTTACACATGTTAAAAGGTTTGTACACCCGTCTAGATATAGATCTGGTTGTTCTAAATAAAGTCACGGTGGCTCAGAGAGCGTGTAGCCTGCTCAAGGACACACAGCCGGCGGCGCTGAGCCAGCAAGGCTGACAGCAAAGCCAGCAGGGCTGCATTCAGCAACTTAGGGCCATTGGGTAAAGGCCTCCTGAGTTCCACATCGATAGCTACTCTGTAAAGCATCTGAGGCCCCAAGCAGTGTCCTGTCCTGTCCCCTGCCAGGCTGGCTCTGGCCCTCCCTTGGAAGTACAGAGAAGTGTCCTTCCCAGCTGCTGCACCCCCCACTCCTCCCCTGAGCTATCTTTGTTCATCTGTTCCCCAGCTGTTCCCACCATCAGCACCCAAACAAGCCCCACCCGCTCCAGCCCCAACTTTCCTTTAGGCTGTCAGCCAGGACAGCGCATCCCCCTGAGCACGTACACTTGGCAGCCCTCTCTCTCCCTATGTCTGCCACTTGAGTGGACTGTGGGGGAAAGGGTGTCGGGAGACTTTGGCCCCAGGGTCTTAATGTTGGTTGAGTCACTGGAATCACTGTTAAAGCTTGCCCTCCCCCAATCCCAATCACTCCCCCCACCCCAGGCCCATGATGTCTTCCCAAGGAGACAGACAGATTTAAAAAGACCTCAGAGCTGTGATGAGAGAGCTGACAGAACTCAATCCAGAACCACCTCGGTGTCGCTGAAGAGCCTGGCTGCTCTGGGCTCTGGAGGAAAGAGACAAATGCTAGTCCAGAGCAACAAACACATTGACCCAAAAAGAACAATGTGCTTGGTGTGGTGCACAATGGCAGTGGGAGTCCTGCCCCCTAGAAAGCTAAGGCAGGAGGATTGCCAGTTTGAGACCAGGTTGTGCTGTATGCAGCAAGATTTGCAATGTGCACACACATCCTTTATGTATATGCCTTGGGAAGTGGAATACTCTCCATCTGTCAGCTACTTCTGTGGAACAAACAGCCTCATCCGAGAGGCTGCCCCCACCAGCACGATTGGCCATTGTCAGCTATGAACATATTGCTGACACATAGCCAGTCTGCTCCACGTATGGGTGTGGGGTAGTGTCCACACACCAGGACACCTGAGTTAGGTGTCTGCTTTACCCCAGTGGAGTCCCCATCCTTCCTGGGAAGGTGATGGCCTAGGCATCTGTTGGGATTCTGTAAACCCCACCCCTCAGTTACCTAGCAACAGCCAGGTATACCCCACCCCTCAATTACCCAGCAGCGGCCAGGTATGCTCCGCCCCAGTGACCTGACACTATAAAAGGAGCTGCTTGACCCCTCCTCTCTCTCTTGCTCTTGTGCTCTTGCAGCCTTGCTCTCCCACTCCTACCCCTCCTCTTCCCTTCCCTTTCCCCCTCTCCCTCCACGCGCTCATGGCCGGCCTCTACTCCTCTACTCTTTCTCTCTCTCTCTCTCTCTCTCTCTCTCTCTCTCTCTCTCTCTCTCTCTCTCTCTCTCTGCCTCTCTTAACTCTCCCATGACCTGAATAAACTCTATTCTGTACTATACCATTGTGTGGCTGGTCCCTCAGGGGGAAGAGATTCCCCAACATGGGCCCCTCAGAGGCATCTCCCTTGCCCTCAGGCCTCGCTGCACCTCCATGGGCCATATGCCCCCCACTCTCTTCATCCTTCCCCTAACATTGGTGCTGTGACTCGGAATGTCATCTTTTAACAACATTGGTGCCCCGTGACTTTTCCTTTCAGTGACTTTTCCTTTCATTGGTGCCCCATCATCTTTCCTTACAGCATCTCTGTAGACTTCACTGACAGTACACTATGTCCTCAGCCAATGCCAGTTTCTGTTCCTAGTTTACAGTCCCAGAACAGGGCTCAGGGACACAGTGAAGACAAAAGAGGGACAATCTGAGCACTCAGTCGTTGCTCCCCCTCCCGGGAAGGAAGTGTTGCTTTTCACACTCTAATGTTTTCTGACTCATCTCCCACATCCTGTGACCATCCTTGATAAACACAAAGGAGCAAATGAAATCCACCTGTGCAAGGGGCTCTTCGGCCAAGTAGCATCCTCAGCATTCCCTCAACCGCAGTCTTCCTAGGGAATAAGAGCTCCTGTCTGGGGCTGATGGGTATTAACAGAGCTTCAGAGGCTTGAGCGGAAACTCAAGTGTTTGTGGATGAGAACCAGGCCCTGCAGACAGTGCAGGGAGGAGACCTGGAGATGCTGAAAGATGCCCAGGTTGTGGTTGTCAGCTGCCTCCACCGCCAGACTTGCTATTTCAGGATGTGTGTGCCGTGCATTTGTGTATGCATGTATGTGTTGTGTCCAAGTGCACTTGTGTTATTTACGTTGGAGGGTCCTGCAAGGTCTCCTCACTCCCAGTTTTCCAGTAAAGGCCTGTCTGACTGGATTACTGTATACAGACACCACAGCCTGTTTATCTCATTTTCACACACTGCGTGAGCTCCCATCTTGACTCTAAGTAGGATTTATATGTCCCCAGATGAAGGTGAAAACCAAGAGGCCGCTTTGCTCACAGGAGGTGGTACACAGGGCTCAGCACACACACTTAATACAGATGCAGAAGACAAAGGGTTGTTTTCTGTTCAAAAATCTTTAAGCTGGAGGAGCTTGGGAGGCAAGAGCACATGAGGACACATCCTCAAAAACCACATAAAAGCTGGACCTTTACTGTGAACATCTCCAATCCAATAACAGTGAAATCTCAAATAAAGTGGAAGGTGTGGCTTTCCCCTGACCACACACAGGCCATGGGTACACATACACAGACATGCACACACATTTACACACACATCACACATACACATACATCACACAGATGTATACACACACCACACACATTCACACACATATACACACACCACAGTACACATTCATTCACACACACACACACACACACACACACACTTTTAAAAATGCTTGGCTCCATGAGAATCTGCTTATACTGGATAGTTTTATGCCTATTTGACAGGAGCTAAAAATCATCTGTGAAGAAGAATCCTAAAAGAATCCTAAAATTTAAAAACACCTCAATAAAATCAGGCGAAACTGCAGAGCATTTTCTTAATCAGTGATCGATGGAGAAGAGCTCAGCCCATTGTGGGTGGAGTCATCCCTGAGCTGGAGGTCCTGGGTTCCACAAGAAAGCAGGCTGAGCAAGCCATGGGGAATAAGCCAGTAAGTAGCCCCACTCTGTGGCCTCTATCAATTCCTGCCTCCAGGTTTCTGGCTTGAGTTCCTGTTCTGACTTCAGTGATGGACTACAGACGTGGATACAGAAGCTAAACAAACGCTTTCCTCCCACAACTTGTTTTAGTCATGGGGTTTCATTATAGCAACAGTAACCCTAACTAGAAAACACTGTTCTAATTGTTGAACAGTCCTGACACAAGTGGTGTGTGGCTGTCACTGTGTCAGGATGGGATGCTAAGAACACTAGTCTTTTGCCCTGTACAGCTGCCACTGGGGGCACACAGGTCCGTTCAGGGGATGTTCAGAGACCAGTAGGCCAAGCAGTGGTTCTCAGGTGGGTCTTCTGAGACGTCTCTAGACATCGTAAGATGGTGATCAGAAGGGTGTTTTTCAAGGGTACAGCCCTCAGGGCAGGGAAGATGTAGTATCCAGCTTCACTTCGCCTGTGCTTGGGTAGGAGGCAGAGGGAGGAGAAAGCTGGGTCTCTGAAGTTCCCCTCTTTCTATGGGAACAATGTGGCCCACCACGAGGGTGAGTCTTCCCATCTGAATTAACCTAATAAAATTATCCTTCTCTATCATGCCCAAAGGCTAACCTGTGAGACTCAGTGCTCTCTCTACCCCTGGGAAGGACACTGTGTTCAAGGCATCATCTAGAAATCTTGGAAGTGGACGTCAGACTCTCACCTGACATTGAATCTGCCCAAGGCTCAACCCACAGCTGTGAGAAATACATTTCTGTTCTATAAGTTACCAGTCTGTAGTATTTTTGTTATAGCTACACAAAACAGAAGGTTGCTGAGGCACAGAAAAATATATTGGAAAAGAGATGAAATAAAGCCAGACCCGAAGGATAAACGCCCTGTGATTGGTCCCTAAAATAGTTTCCAGGAACTATTCTACTAGATATAGGGAGTGGAGTGCGGTACTGCTGGAGGGCGGTTGGCGTTGATGGGGATGGGTTGCTTCAGTTTGGGAGGAGGAAGCAGAGTGGGTGTGGTGAAAGCCGCACACCACCAGTGTGCAGACACTGCCGAGCTGTGGTGTGACTGTGGTTTGACAAGCAGATAAATGGGGAAGTACTATGTTATAGATTTTCATTTTAGAAAATGCCACAATGAACACACACATAAAGAAAGAAGGAAGGAAGGAAGGAAGGGAGAAAGAAAGTGTCGGAGTATCTTTTCCCGTGGTCATGACAGAAGACTGATCAGGACACTCAGTGGAGGAGGGTTTATTTTGTTTGGCTCACAGCTGCAGGTTGCGGGTCCATCGTAGCAGGAATCAGAACAGCAAGAACTCAAGACAGCCCTCAGCTCACATCCCCAGAGAGAAGAGCAACGGATGGGGGTGCTGAACTCAGTCTCTGCACTTAGTTCAGGGCCCAGCTAAGAAATGGTGCCAACTACATTCAGGGTGGGTCTTCCTGTCTGGATGAATTCAATCAAGAAACCCTTTACAGGAGAGCTGCAGGTCAACCTATTCCAGACAATCCCTTGTTGAGACTTCATCATAGATTCTAGATCCTGACAAACCAAAGACTGATGTCAGTCATCACATGCTCATTTGCTCTGTTGGCAACATTGTAGCTGATAATAGGTGGGATGTCGGCAACATTGTAGCTGGTAATAGGTGGGAGAGTGTTTGTGTTGCCACTGTAACAAAACACCCTAGGCTGGAAAATTATTTTTTAAAAAATAGAATTCTCTTTCTCTCATTTCTCCATGCCTTTGCCATTTCTACTTTCAACTTCCCTTCCTCCTTTCTTCAGTGCTGGATGGGATGCCAGGTGTCCCTCATGCCAGGTAAGTATTCTATCACTATGTGTGTCCTGGCTCCAGCAATCTATTCCTTATAGCTTAGAGGCTTGGGAAGTCCAAGATAAAGGCATTGATTGATCTGTGGTATGCACAGAAGCTGGTCTCTTGTGTTCTAAAGGACTCTCCCTGGGGGCAGAAGACATGGTACCCTTCCTCTGAGTGCTTGGTCCAATTTCACAGACTTTCTCCCCATCAGAAAGAGTTTACTTGTAACCACAAATGCATCTGGCTTCTATTCCTGAAAGTGGTTCTATATTCCTCAGATTGAAGGCTCAATCCTGAGGCCACCCAACCCTACCCTCTGCCCCTTCAGACCCCAGTCATGGCCTCAGGTGGTTTAATCTTTACTCTGGACAGACTGGCTGTTAGTCGGGAACATCAGAGCCATTCTTGAACAGTTCACAGCGCTGAGAGAGAGCCATCTGCCAGCCAATGGTAAGGACATTGCAGAAGATGTAGACAGAGAAGCATAGGACAGGATCTAGGAACAAGATAGCAGGACTTTCCCTGCCCTCTGCAGGAGTGTCCCCAGGAACTCCACCCACTCAGCCATCTGCCCTTTGTGGATAGAGTCTTCTAATGTAACTAGACTGGGTGGGCTTCCAATGCAGGGCCTGTCTGTCCAGATTCTTCTCAGCCTTTCTGAAGCATTATTTCTCCCTCCTGCTTGTGGGGTAGGACCATTTGGAGTAAGGAGGAACCTCTGGAATGATGAGGGTCTGGCACTTGCTATTAGATGAGGTAGGGCAAAAGTATGAGCCAGGAGCTGCATACTCTAACCAACCAACCAACCAACCTACCAACCTACCAACCTACCAACCTACCAACCAACCTACCAGCCAAGCATCCCTCAGTGTCTGGGGTTGGAGAAATGGCTTTGTAGCTAAGAGTGTAGGTTACTAAACCAAAGAAGCCAGATATAATTTTTTAAAATAAATGACTCAGGCTGTGAGGTTCAGGCACACACAGTAAGCTGTCAATGGCTACTTAAGAAAGGCTACTACCACCCTGCCTCTTCTACTAGGATGCTGAGATAGGAAAAAAAAAAACCCATAAAATCCAGCTAGGTGGTAGCTCATGCCTTTAATCCCAACACTCTCAGGAGGCAGAGGCAGGCAGATTTCTGACTTTGAAGCTAGCCTTGTCTACAGATTGTGTTCCAGGACAGCCAGGAGTATAGAAAGACTCAGTCTTGAAAAACCAAGAAGAAGAAAGAAATAACAAAAGAAACAAAGAAAGGAAGAAAGAAAGAAAAATCCAAAGTCCAAATCATATTCAAAATAAACAAGAGGACATGTGTGCATGTGTGTGTGTGCGCGTGTGTATGTGTAAGTGTGTTTAAGAAGCAGACACCTGTGGCAATCACTTCCACCCAAAGAATCTTAAGCATAAACTAGATATACATCTGTGCACCTCATTTTACCTGCCACCTCGAGAGCCATGTGCCAGGAAGAGGCAGGGTGTTCAGTTCACTCTTGACACGTCCCTCTGATTAAAAAGTGGGGAAGGGAAAATATGGGAGGAAGAGCGAGAGTTATGGGGGAGAATAATGACTGCAAGTACGGCAGAAATTGAGAACACAAATTACATTTACAAATTTCTCTCCGCTGACAAGCCACCCAGCCCAGAGGAATGGCAGTGGAGAAGGTGGCTGCATGAATAATTCATGAGGGCGGGAATCTGGCCTGGGCACAGACTGTTCCAGGGGCAAGGGAGCGGCTGTGAAGATGGGATTTCTCTAAGTCCTGTTCGTTCCCTGCAGCCATCAGACAGCCTGCGGTGAGACGGGCAGACCAGACTAGATCCAGCCTTAGCAGCTGGGCTGTCTGTGGCCAGCCACCGAGCTGCCTCACTGCAAATGATAATTCCCGACAGAGAAATGGAAATTTTTGTCCTCTTTAAATTTCTCTCTCTCTCTCTCTCTCTCTCTCTCTCTCTCTCTCTCTCTCTCTCTTCCTGATATTTGCCTTCTGCAGGAGAGCCATGATTCAGGTGGTTGATTACTGGCACACACATGTTCCCAAAGTGTCTCTTGGTTATGTCCTGTGGTGGCTGTGCATTGTCTAACAAGTACCTTCTAGCTCCTAGGGTTTCTGCACCAGGGACATAGTTCAATGGCAGTGCTTGTCACATAGCATGAGGACCCGAGTTCAATCCAGAACTCACATTCAGATGCCGGTGGATGTATGTTTGTAATCTCTGTGGTGGGAAGGTGGAGATGGGGGTCACTGGTTGGTTAGTGAGCTCCTGGCAAATGAGGGACTTCAAGAACAGCATCCTTGAAGATACCTGAGGATGTCCACTGGCCTCTAAATATGTGTGTGTGTGTGCGCGTGTGCACGAGAGTACGTGTGTACACACACACACACACACACACACACACACACACACACGCACAGACAAATATGTATACCTGCACATGAGTGTATATGCACATACACCAACATGCATACACATGCACACACACCCTCAAATAATGCCTAGAGGGTTCCAGCCCCTTTGTGCATACTTTGTCTTCTTTCAGCCGTGGAGATCATGTGAAAACTTTCCACGCTTTCACTGCCTTTCCTATGCAGTTTATCTCAAAACAGAGATGAGTAGTTAGGTTTCAAACCCTGGGACACAAGGCTGAGGAGCCTAGTTAAGTTATGAAAGCAGACCTGGCCTCCAGGTTCTCCCTGCATTCCTTAGTCCCTACCTGTATGGCTGGAGTGAACCCACCCTGCATACCCTGAACTGTCCAGCCTCGGGGTGGGGCTGCCCATCCCCCAGATGCTCTTTAGTATTTAATCCGGACATTTGGGTTACAAAATCCTTTTGGTACTTTTAGCCTCTTGGCCGCAGCACCTGATTCTCTGTCTCCCTTCCCCTCCCACTTTCCCACATGGCCCAGCTGAGCCTGGTCAAGTCCATTCTGGACCCTCCCAGATGTCCCAGGCCTATGCTCCTCCAGTTCTTTCTTCTCCACTGCGTCCATTCTTCTCATCCTTTCCATTCCTTTCTATTTCTCTTCTCAAGTACCACTTTTCACTTACCAAATTAAAAAAAAAAAAATCCAGATTTAAAAACTCTAAAATGAGAAGAATCCTGACCACAGAGCTTCAGGAAGGTAGGATGTCGAATCCTGCTGAATTGTTTGCAAATTGAAATGACTCCCTTTGGAAAGCAGTTTGTCTAGGCACTTTAAAAAGCTGGATTTTGTAGCTCAGGGGTAGACTGGCTGCAGACTGTTGGCACCAGACACCATGGGCCACGCAGTTTGCTTGTTGCTTGTGGGGTTGAGTTTGCTTTATTTTAGGTTTCTATTGCTGTGGTAAAACATTGGTAATGTGGTAAAACAAGCCCAGTCAAGGTTGAGATTGCATTTAATTCCAGCACTTGGAGGCAGAGGCAGGCAGAGCTCTGTGAGTTCAAAGCCAGCCTGGTCTACAGAGTGAGCTCCAGGACAGCCAGGGCTACACAGAGAAACCCTGTCTTGGAAAAACCAAGCAAGGAAGCAAACAATGAGCAAAAATCCAAAAAAACTCAACCACTGATGAAAAGCACCGCAAGTCGGAGAGCCAGGATATGAGGCTTCCACAGTCCACTTCTCAGTGGCTAACGCAGAAACTCGAGAATGCAGCTAGAAGTGATATCACACGCTCCCGGCCAATAGAAGCCATGCTCGCTCCTCCGAGGGGACACTCTTTGGCTGGCCGCAGATCACCAAATGCTATATTCTGCTATTTTGTGGCTGTGAAAGAACTTTCTTTGAGATTGGAGGGTGACCGTCCTAGCTCTCGGTATTAGTTTTAACTAACACCAGGCGCCAGGTCCAAAAGAAACTAGGGGGAAAAATGGCCAAGGTGCCTATTAGCATAGCAAAGTCCAGGGTCTCTCAGCATCACAAACTTCTGTCACAGAGTCAGTGACCTGCGAGCATCTTGGTCCTTCTCAGCTCTTCTCAGTCCACCCCTGCCCTACACACCTCCAGCCCAAGGGCATCCCTTCCCCAGTTTCTTCTTTCTATATAGGTCTGCCCTTTCTACCAAGTACCCACTTTTCTCCATCTCTGTTTTCCTCTTCTTTTGTTCCCTTCCTCCCCACTTCTTAGCTCAGTCTTCTGGTCATGTTTAGTGATTGCTTTCTGTCCCCGATCTAGATTCTTCCTGATGCCTCTCCCTCATATTTGCAATATAAGCTTTCCCTTCCCCTCAACCGTCCCATGGAACGATCATGTCTTCACTTAGGCACAAGGAAACAGATGCAGACACGGATTCCAGGGCAGGTATGCTCCCAGACCCCATACCATTTCCCTGTGGTGCGATGAGACAGCCATTTCTCCTTCTTCATGCTGCGATGGATCACCTTGATTGTCAACTTGACACGGGGAAAGCGGGAAGCACAACTGAACGATTGCCTCCCTCTGATCGCCATGTGGAGTATTTTCTAGATTGCCAACGGCTGCAGAAGGGCCCAGTGCGGCTGTGCTATTCCTAGGAAAAGTAGGCCTGAGCTGTATAAGAAAGACTGCTGACCCTGAGCCAGGGAGCACCTTCCTTTGTGGCTGCTTCACCGCCTGCTTTTCTGCCTTGAGCTCCTGCCCTGGTTTCCCTCAATAATGGACTGTAATCTGTGAGGTAAAATAAATCCTTTCCTCCCCAGGTTGCTTTTGGCCATGGTGTTTCTCAGAGCAACAGACAGTGAGCTAGGACACATCATAGAAAGCCCAGGATGATAATCGAGTTTCTTTTTCTTTCTTTTTTTTTTTTTTTTAAAGATTTATTTATTATATATAAGTACACTGTAGCTGTCTTCAGGCACACCAGAAGAGGGCATCAGATCTCATTACAGATGGTTGTGAGCCACCATATGGCTGCTGGGATTTGAACTCAGGACCTTTGGAAGACCAGAATTTCTTTTTATTTATTTTTTAATAAATATGCTGCTTTATTGTATGCTACAGCCAGTGTAAAAGCTTGTGAAAAGCTTGTGAAACCGAGATCCATGAAAATTCAGAGAGGTAGATGTTAGAGACTGACAAGTGGAAGATGTGTTTTATGGCAGGCGTTAAAGAGAAGCTTCTGTGCCGACTTTGAACTTGGTTCTCTTGAATATTCACTGGTTCATGTCAAGTGGTTTGAGAAACCTCAAGATCTATGACTACAAAAAGGAGCAGACTTTCTGGGGTCTGAAGGGATTTGCACTTGAAGACACTGCAGTCAGCAGAGGGTCATGTTGAGCATTCTGCAGACAGAATTGTTTCAAGTCTGCAGCTGCCTGGGAAACCCTCACACGGTTGAGCTCTCCAGCCGGAGCTGCTGAACCACCTTCTCCATGGCGGAAACACAAAAACTCAACATGATGCCTGGGACTGCTGGGCTTCGTGCCTACAAGGCAAGCACCCTGCCAACCGAGCTACCCATCCCTAGCACTCACTCCTTTCCTCTTCATATTTGCAGTTCTGGGAATTAAACCTCACATATGCTACTCATGCCCTGCACCACTGGATTAAACCCCCGGCCCGTGTCATTTCTTTTACAAAGTAGTCCATTTATATTGCTTTTATGTACATTGCCTACATGTGTGAGAAAGTTGGAACAGGAGTTGCAGACAGTTGTAAGCTGCAATGTGGGTGCTGGGAATTGAACCTGGGTCCTCTGGAAGAGCAGCTGGTGTTCTTAACCACGGAGCCATCTCTTCAGCCCTGCCTGTGTCATTTTTTAATTTTCTCCTAATGCTGTGTCTGCAGTGGGCACAGGTTCTATGTCTGTGATCAACCTTCAGAGATCCAGAAAAGAAAGGAAGGCTGTCAGGGTCAGCAGCAGAGACACCTTTACTCACTGAACCGTGTGTATCAATGTCTCTATGACTGTGCAGGCACAGGTGCATGTACTTTCGAATGCACATAGGGTCTGGAAGAGGGCACTGGGCCCTCAGAGCTGGTGTTTCAGGAGCTGGCAGGGTACCCAGCTTGTTGTGAATGCTGGGATTAATACAGCAAATGCTATCAACTGCTGAGCAGTCTCCCCAGCCTCCCTCCTCTTCCCTCTCTCTCCTATCTTCTTTCTTTAAAAATTCATTTTGACTCTGAGTGTAATGGTACACACTTTAATCCCAGCACTCAGGAGACAGAGGATCTCTGTGAGTTCCAGGCCAACCTAGTCTACATGAGTTTCTAGACAACGAGGACTACGTAGAGAGACCCTGTCTCAAAACAAAACCAAACGAAAACAAAAAACAAAACCTAATTTTTTGAGTCAAGGTGACGTGTAGTCAGGGTGATCACAAACTCACTACACAGATGAAGGCACCTTAAGCTCTGACTGTTCTCTTTCCACCTCCTGTGGATTACACGTGAGCTTCACCATGCCTGCTTTGCTCTGTTCATGCGATGGCTCTGTGATGCTCAAGTTATGTGCAGCTCTTTGAAGCAATGTGGGTAGTAGGTGAAATTTTCTCAACAACAGGCATTTTTTTTTCACTGCAGTTCCCAAGCTAGATAAGAGTGACTCCCTAATAAAATGAGAATGAAGTTACTTCTGTTTATCAAGACCTACGTGGTCATTGTTTAAAAATCAAAAGGATTAGATCCATCATTGAGGGTCAACAACACAAGCATAAATATCCTTATGTATTTATAGGGGCGGTAGGAAGGGGAGGCAGACACGCCGGCTCAGCAGCCTGTGTTTTCCACTGAAGGTGGTGTAGAACCTGTCACCCACTTTCTTTCCTCTTCTCACTTCTCTGTCAACAAAACATCTGACCTGCAGAGGGAGGTGGCTGGGATCCTGCTAAAAACAGTACTGATGATCAGACGCCTTTACCTTGTATCAAGGTACCAAGTACCTTGTATCTATTTTAGTTTCTTCTAAACTAAGCACAGATTTCTCTGCAAAGCCCGGGAGCTGGCCAGTCTCCGGTGTGGAAAACGAGAGCTCAGCGAAGCACCAGGGCTCCTCCACTTCCCTGACCTCCAGTCTCGCTCCTGATTCTTGATGACAAAACACATTCTCTGCCCTTGATTGATTTACCGGAGCATCTGCAATATCAGAGAATGACTTGGCCTGTTCTGAGTGCCGTCCTGTGCATGGGGCGTGTTTGTCGGGATGGCCTGA
>NC_137979.1:65347318-65519818 GCF_963924665.1 Micromys minutus
TCCTCACCCTAGTCTGGTGTCTCCTGTGGAGCTGGGCAGCTAGATGTCACCATTGCCTGGTTAGCCTTACAGGGGACCTAGAGAGGCAGAGCAGGAAGCCAGTGCCTAAGGAAGAGGGGAGTCTGAATGGGTGTGAGCGGGAGGGTGGGAGCTGGCACAGGCAGTGGGTACAGCCGCCAGACACAGAACCAAGAAGGCCCATGCCAGCAGCCAGTCAGCTGGGCTTCCGGAAGCAACAGGAGCCCAGAGAGCCTGGGAATAGACTTGTTTCTCTGGAGCTGCCGCCATCTCAGGGAGCTGTGGCTTTATTTATTTATTTGTGTTTTTGTTTTGTTTTGTTTTTTACAACCCATTTCACAGTTTCCAGAAGAGGAGGACAGTGTCTCAGAGGCTAGCTTAACTCAGAACAAATGCTTGCTCCCGCCTACCCCACTGGCTCAGGAGAGTGTCAGAATGCCAAGACAGCCTGGCCAGAGAGCTGGTACACAGGCATGGCTAGCTAGCACCTGGCCACCCAGCCACCCGGGACTGGGTTCTGGTGTGCCAGATCTTCATGGGGATCTTTGGCACGGCTTTAGGCTGTCAGACCCTCAAGGCTTTGTCCCCCAGGCTCCTAGGCAACCTAAGGTGGTCTGATGATCTCCTGTCTGTGAACTGTCTTGGCCTCAGTGGCCCAGCATACACATGAGTGAGCGGAAAAGGCTGTCTCTCTTTCCTCCTCTGCTCATGAGTGGCTTATGTCCAGCTATGTAGGCTGCATTTGCCTCCCAGGTATATAGGTTGTTGCTACCCCTACGGCCTACATAGTGGCCTCAGTGGTCACTGAGATCTCCAGGTTTTCTGGTTTTGTTCTCTTGCTGTGATTGAGCAGTCTGGCCCAGAACAGCCACACTATTTGGCTCGTTTGGCTTATACTTCCAGGCTGTATTTTGTCTTCAAGGAAACTAGGAACTGAAGCAGGAAACTTGATGAAGGAGCTATGGATGGATGCTACTTGCTAGCTCATGTTTAACTAGACTTTACGCGCACACACACACACCAACCAGGACCATGTGCCCAAGGAAAGAAGCGGCCAGCCTGGGCCCTCTTATATCAATTAATAATCAAGGTAGGTCTTCACAGACACACCCACAGCCAACCTGGTGTAGGCGACTCCTCAGTAGAGGCTTCTTTCAATTGACTCTAGGCTGTGTCGGGTTGACAGGGAAGGCTGACCAAGGGTGTCTGCCCTGGGACTGTAGCCTCCACAACTCCAAGTAAAGTTGAGGGGTCCATTCTTCCCATGTGCTCCTGCTGATGGTCAGCCCTCCCTCTGAGGAGCCTGGCAAACACAGTGACCCGGTCTCTCTTGCCCATCACAGTAGCATGCCATCTTCTCAGAAACAGACCTGAGAGCTGTGTAGCACCTGCAGTCCTCAAAGCAGGCCATTCTATGCCCTGTCTAGCAGTTTCCTGAGCCCTCCTGCTGCTGGCAGCCCCGGAGCAGCCATGATCCAGGTGTGGCCCATGGCGGGTCACTGACCTTGGCATGGGGACAGAGTAGCCTCCCACGAATGGGGCTGTGCTTTTTGTGTCATTGCCTGAGGTGTGTCAAGTAGGCCCTCTGGCATGCTGGCTTCCAGAATGGTTTTCTCAGCCAGCCAGCTATTCACGCCAGGCCTTCATGGTGTCCTGGGCAGAGCTGAGGTGGGCCTGGAGCTGAGACCAGAGCTTCACTCCAGTTGAGCAGCTGGTGGGGTCCCAGAGGCCGTTGTCACCTCATACTTCTCAGATAGTTCCTGGGAGGATGTTCAGGCAATGGGCTCATCTTGTCCCACAGAGGGGGTGACTGGATAGTCAGTGACATCATTCTATGGACCTGTTCAGTTCGGTCCTTGGGGCTGTGGGCTGGGACTACGCTATGCAGGGTAGAACGTGTATTGTTTGCAGGACCTGGGACAAGTGCGGTTGGTGCAAAGATCTGGGAGCCTGATGGTGAGGAGACCCCCGACTCACTGTCAGGAGACCTTCTGGCTCTCTCCACTGTACCAGGCTCCCCAGTGTCCTGCCTAGTCTGGTAACCAACACTCATAGACAGGAGACTTTGCCAAGAGGAAAGAGCCTTCAGCCTAGTTCCTGGCTGGACTTGGCCTGAGGCAGTGGCCCTGGCCAAGGGCCCAAGCTGAACTGGGATCCCAGGCCCACTGCACCAGCCCTGTCTGGGGTTGGCTCCTGGTCAGCAGGCAGAGCTTAGAAGGTGGCTGCCAGGTCTGCCCAGGGCTCTGCTTGCCTGGCACATTGCCATCACCGCAGTCCTCAAAGGTGTAGGTGACAATAGGAACTCAGATCCCTGGTCCTGGGTTTTTTCGGGTTGCTTAGAGACTGGGTAGGCTGAGGGGAAAACCTCAACGAGCCAGCAGTGTCTCTTACCCCACAGCAGTTGCTACCTACCGTGAGGCTGTCCACCTGGCAAGGCCTACGGAATCCCTTGGAGTTTTCCCACCAGAACAAAGATGGTGGGGAAAACCCTGCCCCTCGACAGGCCGAGTCAGGATCATATGTGGTCTATGCTGGGCCTGCCTGAGTCACCCCAAACTGCTGTAGCAAATAAAGTCCTCTGGAGCAATGTCCCAGGAAGTTGGCTATGCCATAAGAGAACTCTGCCAAGGTCAGCAGTACCCAAAAGGGGGGTCCCTCGAAATACTCATGGCAGTGACCTCTGGGCTGGGGATTTCCTCTGCTTTTACTACTTGGACAGATATGGCATCTGGGTGAGGACACTGCGTTCCCTTCTGCACTTTTTCAACATGACAGGAGAGGAGAGGTGTGGAACCCTGCAAGAGGGGGAGAGCTGTGACCCTGCCCCCTCTGCTTTAATTTCACAGACTCCACAGGCAGCAGCCCATGCTTCAATGGGTATCTGTAAAAGAGACCCCCCCCCAAGTCAGAATGTGGGCCAATATGGAGTGATGAGGGCCCTCAGGCTGGAAGACGTTGACGTTGGCACAGCCTCTCAGTAGAGCAGCCTCTACCCTTATGAGATAGAGTAGGGGGCTGATCAGTCTGTTGTATTGTCCCTCACACCTCCAATCAGAAGGACCCTCTTCTGAGAAAGTATTGGGGCAAAGCGTCAGATGCAGTCAGGATCGATCTCCTAGGTTGGAACATGATGGCCCAAGACATACTGGGCTCTGACTTGCGGGCCTAGTTGCTCAGAAGCCCTGCTAGCTGCTGTAGGATTTTGGCCAGTGACTTTTCCTGCTGATCCCCTTCCTTGCCAGGAAACAGTGGGGGAACTGTTGCCTTGCCTGGGTTTCATGGATTCACACCCACGTGATGTGAGAGAACTCCAGGTGCTCCATTCCCAGACCGAGATCCTGGAGAAATTGGTTTTGCAGACCCAACTTTTGGACTCCCATTACTTCCCATGGGCGGGGCTTCCCTAAAAGGGTGTGGGGGTGGGGTGGGTGGGAGGAGTAGAAAGGCCTGGGAGACTCCAGGCCAGCTCCGTGGGGCAGGCACAAAGTCTGCAGCTGGAGCAGCCACACTCAGCCCACAAGCATGGCCCCCCACAGTCTCTGGAGCAGGGCAGGAAGGCCAACACTTCCCTTCCCAGCCTGGAGTCTCCTCCCCTGGCGTGGACACGCCTGTGGTCTGGAGTAGATCCCTTGGCAATCCCAGCCATGTGGTCTTGTCCGGGAAGTCCCTGGCTCTTGGGTGCCTTCAGCATGTTCTCCGTGGGCCTGCACAAAGCGGAGGACCCTTTCAGCTCTGCCCGGGTCAGCACTCGCATGCCCTTCCTCTGCCCATGTCTAAGGTCTCCTCTGTGCACCCCATCCCCTCAGACCAGGCGCGGAAGAAACCACTTTCCAACCACTAGGCTGGAAGCTGGTGGAATTCAGTACAGATGGCAGGGTCCCACAGGGGCAGTCCCCTCCCCTACTGACTGCTTCCCTACTGAGTCACCCTGTGTTTGGGAAGTTCCCAGGGCCAAGCCAGGCTGAGATGAGGCATCACCAATATAGCAATTCCCCTGCCTCCTGGGCGGGAAGCTACTGCAGTGACTCACCTTGGGCTGGCCAGGCTCCACCCTACACTGCCTGCCCACCACCCCAGGATGGCCATGGACTAGGCCCCCTGGGTACCTATGGCAAGGTACCAGGGCAACATCCTGGGGTAAAAGACCAGCTCTGCAGCCCAGACCACCCACCGAACAACCCTGTGTGCAGAGGCTTTCTGTGCACGTATGTGATGTGTGGACAAGAGCTGGTCACCATGACAACCAGGGAGACTTTCTTGGCCTGGCCCTGACTGCTGGACTCTGGCAGAGACAGGGCCCAGACGGTGCCAGCCACCAGTGAGGGATGCAGCTAGCTGGTGGGCAAGAGAAGAGGGTGAACAGGTTGTGGAGACTGGCCTAGGTCAGGGGTAGCTCACCATCTGCTGCATTCCCAGGCCACCAAGAAAAACACTGGCCCGGTCCAAGAAGCTTGGGACTCTGAACTATCAGATAAGTGACTGTCTCCTGCTCAGCGTCAACTCCATCACAGCCCGCTCCCGAGTGATCCACAGGGGACTTGAAAAGATACTCTGTGTGGATCCAAACTCCTCCCCTGACTAGTCCAATCCAGTCTCCCCTTATTCACCTGGGACTGGGGCCCCTTGTCTAAATAAACAGTTACGTGGTAGTGGAAAAAGTAAAGGCACAGTTTCTCCCATGCCGCCCAGGACAGGGCAGGGACCTCCGTCCCTACAGACCATGGCCTCCGACTGGGGTCTTGCTGCTTCTAAGTACCTCACCTGGGCCCTCTCAGCCAGCAAAGCTTGCTGACAAGCCCACTGGTGTCAGCGAAGCCTCTGGGTACCAATGCCAAGGCTGGAGAGCTGCACTAATGAGAAGGCCACAGGGAGTCTTTCCCCAGTGCATCCTAAATGTGGTTTTGACGCTGCATCAAGCACCTAGTTGTTGGTGACAGCGATGATGATGTGATTGACCGTAGGTGAGATGGCTGTTGTGGTGGAGGTGATGCTTGAGCTTACGATGGTAGAGGAAACAGTGACAGCTAGGTGACTTGGTTACCGATGGCGATACTGATAGAGTTGTTGGTCCTGGTGGAGGTGCTAGGCGTGGCAGTGGGGGTGGTGTGGTTGTTAGTGGTAATAGGAATGGTAGTGCTGTATGGAGGGTGACATAATGGTGGTGCTGATGTGGTTGTGGGTGGTGATGGTGTGTTAGTAGGTGGTGTGGGTGGTAGTGGTACAGATGGTGGCTTTAAAGAAACAGGGTTTTACTCCTAAGACACTGGAGGCTCGAGAGTCTCAGGACAGTGGGTGTGATTGTCAGGTCCTTGTGTGGGCAACTTGCCCTGCCGGTGGCTTTCTTACACATTTGAAGACAAAGGCTCTGTGGGAGCGATGGAACCTGAGGGGCACCCAGAAGGAGAGCTTTGAGGAATGGCCTTGTGCTTCTAATGCTGTGCCGCGGAGCATCCACACACTCACCTTTGTCCTGTGTCCACAGCCAGCAGCCGTCTGATGGGAAACCCCCCAGCCTCCTCTTTCATGGGCAGCTTCCTCACCAGCAGCCTGGGCTCAGCAGCGTCTGCGCACCCCAATGGCCCCACATCCTCTCCCTCTGAGCAGGCCTACCGAGGATCACACCCTGCCACCTCTCAGATCTGGTTCTCCCACTCCCACGAAGGTAAGTGAGGTCCCAGGCTCCTGACTGTCCCCCAGGGGTTGTAGGAGACCAACTGGAGAAGCCCCACTGGCTAACCCTGTCAAGTGTCCTAGGGCAGAGGGGCTGCCTCCCTGCTGAGGAAGGCTCTCAGGGGAGGTGGTAATTGGTTGGAAATGGGATGGCCCCAGTAGGCACTGGTCCTGGCCAGATGTGTGCTCCAGATGTTGGGCAGGGAGGGCTCCAGGGAGCGAAGGAAATGTGGAATGCAGCTGGGCCAGCCGGACTGGGCTGTGCCCTCCACCATGGCCTGCCCCCACCTCCTCAGACTCAAGCAGGCATGGGTTCCAGATGTGTCAGCTGGGAAGGAGAGGAGAGCCGTCAGCAGGCAGAGACTGCTGTTGCTCCCACCCCCACCCCATCCTGCCTATGCTACAGCTCCTCCTCAGCCACCAGCCTTGCACTTGGTGCAGTCTGGTGCCCCAGAGGTACCTGTTGCTCTCAGACACCGTGAAACTGAACGGTCTCTAGAGCCCCGTTGGGACCTCCAGGCCTCTCCCAGTTTTTTCCCAGACTAGAATGCACCTCGTCCAGATGTCTGGGGTCCGCTTTGCACTTTGGTTTTGTAACTTGGAAGGTGGCCCTGGGTCCCCGACATCCCTGGCCTGCTCATTGCTTGTGTTCCCTCGACTGTGTACCCCTCCTGGTGCAGGAAGGGTTAACCCCCCCCCCCCCCGCTGGCACGAGGGAGGTAATTGTAGTTGGCAGCGGGCACACAGGGCTCTCACTCCTGGCACTAGGCACTACCGTAACTCAATGAGCGCTGCGCTCAGGCATCGTGTTTACAGAGCGCGGTGGACCCACACACAGCCCGGCTGCGTTCTAGGCTGAGT
The DNA here is from genome assembly GCF_963924665.1 of Micromys minutus. Taxonomy (NCBI): domain Eukaryota; kingdom Metazoa; phylum Chordata; class Mammalia; order Rodentia; family Muridae; genus Micromys; species Micromys minutus. Next base: position 65,353,868 of record NC_137979.1, read on the forward strand.
GAGAGATTAGCGCCCGGCGTTGCTGGAACCCTGAGAAACCTCTCTTTGTGCAACCAGAAGGGGCTGTTTTCCAGACAGGACAGGTGACAAGTGAGGGACAGTTAGAGTAATCTGCTCTCTGGACTCCGCTCAGAGCACACATGTTGGGCAAATGATAAGGAACAACTCTCCTGGGTGGACGGTAGGCCAGCCAGGTCTTGAGAACCAAATCGGCAGAGTGGGGTCTTCATCCCAGACCCACTTGCGAGCTTTCTGTTCCTGCCTTTCCAGCAGAAGCCTAGGCAGAGGAGACTGGGTTGGCAGAGCTGGGCCCTAGTAAGAGACTCCCTGGCCAGCTGTGGGTGGCCCCAGACCCTGCGAGAAACACTCGCTCCCTATTCTCAGACCAGCCTTTTGTGTCTGCTGGGCATCTCCCAGCTGGCCACAGCATCTGGCTCCCGGGATGTTTGCAGGAAGAGATGAGGGTAGTCAAACAGGAGGAGCCAGCAATGGAAGTCTCCTTCTCAAGAGAAGCCTCTTCTCAAAAAGAGCCGCATCCCTGGACTGACCGTAGGTGCATCCTGGGCCACCTGACCTGGTTTCTGTCCTTGTAAGCAACAGTGGCTCAGAATGTCGGCCCACCTCCTACTCAGTAGAGACACATATGCCTGCTTCCTCTCTATCCTACCCCAGGAGACACCACCAGCAAAAAGGGCAGTTTGTGGGTGGCACCACCTGCCTTAGAGCCCAGTCCTTGTTCCCTCTTGGGCCACTCGCTCCAGAGGGTGAGTAGGGACCTGCTGACAACACCCACAAGCATTTACTTCCCCTTGTATCAACGGTTGACTGGTAGCATTGTTTATGACCCACCCTAAGTACCCTCAAACCTCAGACCCCACATGAGGCCCAGCCTCTGTGGTCCTGTTTTCAAGGCTGAGTCCCAAGGATGCCCACTAGGCTGGTGAAAGCCAGGACCCAGGTGGTACACCGTGGAGAGTTCTCGGCTCTCTCCTGCCACTGGCTCACACTCTGTCTCCCACCCAGCGTTTGGGTCAGTAACAGAGGCCTGGCTGTGTCACAAGGAGAGAGCTTTCGACCCTGAGACCAGCTCCAAGGGCAGCAGGAGTCTCTTTGCCCGCTGCTGGGCACCCACTGTGTCAGGTGCAGGACAGAGTTCCCAGAGTCAGGTAGGGGAGGACCAGCACAGGTGTAGGCTGTATAAGAAGCAGGATGTTCAGGGCCGCACACAGCACAGCACAGGGCCCACGGGGGCTGGAGACAGGTGTGTGGAGAAGCTGCAGTCCTGGAGGGGGAAGTGCACGCTTGCAACCTTCCGGAGTCCCACAAGAGTGACGGCAAGTCCACATCATATGACAGTGCATACCTTTCAAGCCTCAGCCTCAGGTTACCCCCCTCACCGTTGGCTCCTCCCCACCCAGGGTGTCCCCCCCCCCTTCCTCGCAGGGGTTCCCCTGTTTTCTGAGTATGCAGCCTTACTCCCTGACAGGCCACATGGTGCAGCCTGCTCCGAGCGGTAGAGGCCAGGCGGGCGGGGTAAGCGCGAGTGGCAACCTGGCTGACTGCCCTGGCAGCATGCCTGGCTGCTAGTCTGACGGGGTGCCAGCTGGCTCCGCGTGCTGGGGCCTGTTTCTCGGCCATGTGTGTACAGAAGGGCGGGGGGCAAGGCAGGCAGGGGCACGCGACAGGGCCAAAGAATGGGGGCCATCAGCATGGGGGCTTCCTGGGCAGTAGGCCAGGAGGCCCAGCTTTACCCTTGTCCTGCTTCCTTAAACCACCCTAGAATGGAGAGGTGCAGGGACTCTGCCTCGCACGCTCGCCGCTTTCTTCCTGCCCTGGGCCTTCTTGTGTGTCTAGAGCAGGTAGGCCAGGCAGATAGGACTGATTGAGTGGCTAACTTCATGTGGGAGTTAGCCTTAGGTGCCTGTCTACTCTGGACGGGGACTCTCAGACAGCCGGAACACCCTCTCCTCACCATCTGTAAGGCAGCTGTAGAGCGGGGGCTCAGGCTTCCTGTGTCCCCGGAACAGCTGGGGGTTCAAGGGATGCACCCTGGTGTTGGAGGAGCCGCCCTGGAACATCTGGCCCCGAGCAGGACCTGCTTGTTGAGCCCCAGGCCTTCTGGCCCCTTGGCTCACCCAAGATGATAGGTCTTGCCAGAAATGGACGGCAGGGCTTTGGCGTAGGGTGGACAACAGAACTGGCCCAGGGCAGAGGTGAGTGGCTAGTTGCCAACCTGGCCTGAGTGAGTGGCTGGTGCCGGGGTGTGGTGCGGCACAGCTGGCCCTATTGTCAGTGAGCTCCCCCACCCCCTGCTTGCTTGGGACCACCCACAGGGCAATGAAAGAGGATGCTGTTGCTAGGGGGCTGGGGATGGATACAGGAGCTTGGAGCTGACTCAGCCCTGCTAGAAGTGGTCTCTTATGCCACCTGGAGGGGGAGCCATGGGTACACGTGCCAGCACTGGCTGCCTGCCTAGCCAGCTTCTGTGAAAGCCACACCCACCCTGGTGGCCACTTCTCCATCGGTGTCTGGCTGGATTCCAGTGAGACAGGAGCCACACACAGGAGCCACCACCAAGTGTACCCTGCTCCTCCAGACCTCACACACTCCCTCATTTCTCCCTCAATACCTTATGAGGCCCCAAGACTTACCACAGGGGTAAGCAGGGGCTGGAACATGTCCATTCAGGAGACAGGTCCTATCCAACATCCACCCTCATGGGTGGGCTAAAGACTTCTGTGGCCCATCAGACTCAGTTCCCTGGAATTGTGCCCCCTAGTGGCTGCGCTTGCTCTAACACTATTTCTTCAGACCCTCGATGCTCTCTGCCCTTCTTTTTCTACCTCATTTAGTTTTCTTGAAACAGGCTCAGCATGTAACTCTGGCTGGGCTAGAACTTGGTATGAAGACCAGTCTGGTCTGTAAATTGCAACGATCCCTTGGTCTCTGCCTCCTCGTTGCCACTGTGGGGATGAACCCTTGCATCCCGGAATCTCTCCTTTATTAAAAAATTTCTTAAGATATATTTTTTATTTTTAGTTATGCGTATGAATGGGTTTCCTACGTGGGCGTGTATGGTATGTGTACGTGTGGGTGCAGGTGCTTATAGAATCAAGAAGAGGACATTGGGTCTTCTGGAGCTAGGTTACAGGTAGTTGTGAGCCATCAGATGTGGGTGCTTGGAACAGAACCCGGAGTCTTCTGCAAGAGCGGCATGCACACTTAACCAATCGTCTCTATACCTGTGGTCACTGAATGAAATGTCCCCTTTCAGAGCCCAGTTCCGTCCGCACCCTTATCCACAAGGAGCTTCTGGACAAGTTAGGGAAATATCTGGAGGACATCTTGGGACAAACTCAGACTCTGCCCTGGGAATCAGGATGTTCTCCTGATTAGAATACTCCCAGCCAGCCTCATTGCAGCCAGCAGGAAGCAGCTCCGGGGTCTCAGAGCTTCACACTCTGGTTGTCACAGTCTCAAGAGCTGCATTAAGCCTCTGAAGCTTTGTCCTCACCTGTAAAGCACACAGATGATCAGCTGCCTGGACAGAGAACAGCACAGGACCAGTGCTTTAGAGATGGCTCCTTCACTTGGCACCCCTTCCTCAGATATACATTGGGGGTAGAGGGGCAGGAAGTGGCCATGTCATTAGGCAAAGCTCTCCCTGGATCCTTGAAGACTAACCTGGACAAAAACAGTTGCCAACCAGACGCACCTGCTCACTGCCCATGAGTGGTGTCCTGGAACAGTGGACCACCCAGGATTGCTGCTGAAGCCGTGGGTGGCAGGACTGTTCTCCTAGGTGCCAGCAGGTATTGGGGCCACATCCAGGATACTCCTGTAGTCATTATCGGTTGAGTTCCCAGCCCCCTCATCCTGCCTACTGGCCAGACGCCTCCCTGTGATGTGGAAGGCTGTCCCCCTGGTACTAGGGCAGCCTGCCCATGGGAGCCTGGCCCCTTGGCACTTCGTTATTCCTCTCAGATATGTCATTCCTGGGGATATGGAGACTACAGGGCCCTGTTCCCTGAGCAGTTGTGGGTCAGCACTCTGCAAGCCTGAGGGAGGATACAAACCCTGAAGGGTGTCATTCTAATCCTCAGCCACTTGGGTGGTCAATCCTTGGGAGCTGTGCTCTGAAATCCTGGCTGGATGACCAATTCCAACCAAATAGGGTGAAGAGACCCTGAAGGAGGGGCACTTGGCCGGGAGATCTTGGGTTGTTGCTAGGTTACTCCCTTCAGTCACCAAAGCGGAGATGGCAAGCATCCCGTGAACCGGCAGCCACATCCTGCCTGTTCCCAAGGCAGACATTACTAGTCAATTAGGCAGCATGAGAACCTAGCTTTGGGGTTCTTAGCCCATCAGTGAATGAACTGCAGTGGAAATTGCTGGCTGTATGTGAAAGGCAGGCATCTGGGAGAGGGCTAGCACCGAGTCACTGTGTCGTCCTCGTGTGACAGCGTCCTAAATAATGGGGAACAAGCCAGGGCACTTGAGCAGGAACCATCCCTCAACACACCAGAAAAGCAGAGCCCATCTGAGGACCTTCTAGGTATCTGTTTCTTCTCGGTGGGCAGAGAGAGCCCCTACCTTAAGGCTTCCCTACCCAGGTGCTCATTTGTCTGCTTGCCTTGTCTTTTAAAGGCTGTTTCTAGGTGACCTCGCTTCCAGCCTTTTTTTTTCTCTTTCTGCCTGTTGATCAGAGAATGCTCATGTTCACCATTACCAAGGGCTTTGGTAGTTGTGGCAGCCTCGGTAAGGCAGGAGAGAACATCCTAAACCCAGATTTCACACCTACTCAGGGCTGCTTCCCCAAGTCCACCAGGGGTTCCAAGGTGGTCTCAGATTTGTCATGTGATCATTGGAGCAATTACATGCAGAGGCTGTAGGGACAGGGATGTCCTGGTGTCTGGACTTCCTGGCAGGGGGATGGGCTAAGCAGGCCTGGTGGTCAGAGGTGTGAGTTGTGAGGCTCTCTCTGCCCCAGGGTCCTCTCCTTGATGCCCAGGCTACCCCTACCAGGGTCCTCCCTAGATCGGCACAGCCCACGCTTGGTCTTCTTGGTCCTTTCAGGATGCTGGATGTCCCTGCTTCTGGTCTCGGAGCAGCTGCTCCGATTCAGAAGTCAGTTTCTATTTTCCTCTTTGGTTCACAGATTAGTCTTGGGGAAGAGAAAGGGGCCTTTCTGTTACTGGGCTAAGGGGACCCCCCTTTCCCCACTGTGTTCCCCGGGACTTCTTGCCTCTCTTGTTCCTGCTCTTCTTTCTCCAGGCAGCACCCCATCTGAGGTCTGGGATGTGAAGAACCTCCGTACATTGAAATGGCCGGTAGATTTCAGCCTCACTCCCTGGAGTGGCGGCCACCAGCCTTTTCACAGCACCCAAAGCACCCATATTCAGTTAGCCAAAGTGTTCACTGCCCCCAGAGAGCAGGAGGGGCCGAGGCCTCATCAGGGAGTCCAGGGGGTGTGTGCGCGCCTGGAACCGTCTGGGAAGGAGGAATTTACAGACTTCTGTTTACCAAAAAAAAAAAAAAAAAAAAAAAAAAAAAAGAGGCCCGTAAAACATTTAACAGCAGCCAATTATGGGGGACAGCTGCAGTGCTTTACCTACCCCCCCAGGCCCCAACCCCCCTCAGCCGCTCCCACCCAGGCCTCTTGGCTTTTGTCAAGTCTTCCAGGAGCTGAGTTTAATCTGGCTAACATCTGCTGCAGATGTGTTCGTACACACCAGGCCAATGGGGTAGCTCTTTCAGTCTCAGCTTGCTCTTCAGCAACAGGGTACAGGGCTGGCAGTGGGCACTGTCCCCAGACCCTCCCGTGTGGTCGGTGCCACGTCATGCAGTCAGGATTCTCTGAGATTTCCTGTGGCCCTTTCCTTGTGACACAGATGGAAAGTGTTGGGATTCTGGCTACAGCCAGGTATGCTCTGCCCCAGTTAACTAGCACTATAAAAGGGCTGCTTGCCCCCACTCCTCTTACTCTCTCTGGCTCTCTTGCCCCCCCAACTTCTCCTCTCCCCATTCCCTTCCCCTCTCTCTCCACATGCTCATGGCCGGCCTCTACTTCTCTACTCCTCTTCTCTCTCTCTCTCTCTCTGCCTCTACTACCCTCTTAACTCCCCTCCCCATGACCTGAAGAAACTCTATTCTGTACTATACCATCCTGTGGCTGGTCCTTCTGGGGGAAGGGATTCCCAACATGGGTTCCCCAGGGGCATCCCCCTGCTCCCACGCCTCACTGGGATCTGAGGGTTCTAGGTGGTCTCCCGCTCCCGACCTAGCGTTTGCTGTGTGTGCCAGCTCTGGGCCGTGGTGAGACTGTCGGGGACCCCACTGTGACACCGAGAGTCCTGTGCCTGTGGCACCGAGAGTCCTGTGCCTGTGGCTCAAGTGCCTTTCATCAAGTAACAGCACTTCTTGCCCTGGGTTCCTCCCTGGGGACTATGGAGAGGAGACTAAAGGATTCCTTGTTCTTCTCCAGCACTGCCTGAGAAGTGAGACTGTTGGGAAACTCTTGGGGCAGCAGTGGTGTCCCCAGAGAGAAGCCCTTCTAGGGTCTGATCTCCCCGGGGAACACCAGAATCACATACATGCGGAGCCCAACTCCAGCTCAGTCTGCCTGCTTCTCTCCTAGCCTGTGTGGTATGGGGAAGTGCCTGCTTGCCCGGCAGAGCATCTCTGAGTTGATCCTCCAGGTTTCCCTGGCTCACCCTCCATCTCTGCCTCAGAGTGCTCAACCCCACACATACACCGATAGCCTTCGGTTCATACTGAACTGACCAAAGACCTTGGAGGACATGTGGCCTCTTGTAAGAATGCCTTCCGTGTGACCCAGTCGCCTGAACCAGTGAGCTAAGCTGAAGGAGACAAGTTCCCTCCCCATTTCTTAGCAGCTGTCTTGGTGACGGTGGAGAGGGTCAGAAGCTACCAGCAGCCAAGACTCCTGGATGGGTTGGATGGAGGTCCAGGTCCCTATGCTCCTGACAGAAGGGACCAGCCAGGAAGTCATAGTCCTAGAGGCAGTGGTCTCTGATCCTTTAGTCCAGGACCTCCCCAAGGGCAGCCGGTACAGAGCTGCAGCATGTTTTCCTGTTAAAGGTATTAGATGGACTGATTTTATTTAATGTGTGTGAGTATTTTGCATGTGTATATGTCTGCGCCACATGTGTGCCTGGTACCCTCTAAGATCAGAGGCTGCCGGGCTCCCTGGAAATGAGTTTATGGGTGGTGGTGAGCCACTCTGTGAGTGCCGGAATTGAACCCAGGTCCTCTTCGAGAGAACGGCCAATGTTCCCTGTTGTTGTTGCTGTTGTTTTTCCAAGACAGGGTGTCTCTGTGTAACCCTGGCTGCCTTAGAACTCACTCAGACCAGGCTGACCTCGAACTCAGAGATCAGCCTGCCTCTGCCTCCCAAGTGCCCAGCTACAGTCCCTAACCACTGTGTCATATCACCAGCTCCCAGGGCTGCAGCTTTTGAGCCCCTTCCCCTGGACTTGCCACCAGGTCTCAGTCATTTTTCTAGCAAGCCAGGGTCTCCTGAGGCAGGGGAAAGGGGACATTGTTACAGGAACAAGAGCCATTCACTCTAAGCCCAAGGTCAACAAGGCAGGATTGGCTCTAGGTTGTGGTTAGCATTCTCGTGTCATGTAGGCAGTCCTTCAGAGCTTTGGCTGCCTCTGAGGGACGGACCATAGTCTGAGAGGTGCCTGTTTGTACCGTTTAAAGTTGCCAGGTAGGGCTAGAGAGGTGGCTCAGAGGTTAAGAGCACTAACTGCTCTTCCAGAGGTCCTGAGTTCAGTTCCCAGCCAACCACATGGTGGCTCACAACCATCTGTCAGGGGATCAGATGCATCTTTCTGGTGTGTGTCTGATGAGTACAGCTACAGTGTACTCATACAAATGAAAATAAATATTTTTTTTTAAAAAAAAGAATAAAGTTGCCAGGTAGCAGTTGGTGCTAAGGCTGGTTCACAAGGTCTGGGACATACGCAGACGCTGCCCTTCCGTAGAGAGCTCAGCTGAGGGGAGCCTTGTGGCTTCCAGTGAGTGGGAACTGGCCACATCCGAGCTTCACCTAGCTAGAGAGTGTGAGTCACCCAGACCAGCTGTGGCACAGCACCACCCTCCCATACCATCTGCTTTCATGGGTGCCTGTGGAGGTTGCAGGCTGGCAGCCATGTCTTGGTTCTCTCTTAGCTGAGAACTCAGAGTCCAGACTGCACCCTTCCTCTCAGGCAACCTCTCTGAGCCCCTTTGTTGCCTGACCTGGAAGCTTCTGCCACACCAAGTGCTGCTGGGAGAGAGTCAAAGGCAGCCTCCCCCCACCTCCATCCCCTAGCCCGTCAGCAATTCAATTTGTGCCGCACCGGAGGGATGGTATTAGTCGAGTCAGAGTTAATATGATGTATTGATGGGTTGATTTCCCACTGGTGGGCTGTGAGCGGCTCTGCGGGGTGTTGCTCCCCGGCTGCTTGCGTGCTTCTTGCTTCCTTGGGGTCAGGATGGTAAGGCCCGGGGAGCTAAGAATTGTCTCTACAACCACTGCTTTGCTTCCCTAGCTCCTGCGTACCCCAGATTTTCGGGGAGCCTGGCATCTACCTTCCTACCCGTGAGCCACTTGGATCACCATGGAAACAGCAATGTTCTCTATGGGCAACACCGTTTCTATGGAACCCAAAAAGGCAAGTGCTGTGGGGCTTGGTGTGGGGTGCAGGCATCCTGAGGGTGAGCTTAAGGGGTACCAGTAAAGGCAGCAGGCTAGGTTAGCCCTCCTTCCCAGGCTAGGTGGGACCCAGAGGAGGATGTCGTGGTGCCACTGCCAGGTGCAGGTGCAGGTGCCGGGTGCAGGTGCAGGTGCCGGGTGCAGGTGCAGGTGCCAGGTACAGGTGCTGGAGCAGGTGCATGCACATTGAGGATACTCTGAAACAGCCACGCTGATCCATATCTGCTCTTGGACTTGGGGCAGGAAGTGTTCTGGGGGGGAGGGCTGAGCTGGTTCTAGGCTGCCAGGAACCCCTACCCCTGCCCCAGCCCTACCCCTTGAGACAGTTCCTTGTGTAGGAACAAGAGCAAGTGATTCAGCTCCCAGCTGGGAATCTGCAAGAGACCTGACTAGGGGAGGCTGGGGAAGAGCAGAGGCTCTGTCACTAGGTGGAGGTGTTTTGTTTTTGAGGGTCTGTTCAAATTTGGGGATGATGTCCTCTTACGGTGTGGCGAAAGGCTAGCACTGGATTAGAGACTGTATTTCAGTTTCCAGTGACCCCATGGCCAGATATGGCACGCACCCAGACAGGGTCTCGTAAGGCAGAATTAGTGATGTCAGGGAGTATATTCCAGGGCAGAAGTATGTATTCCTAATAATTGCAATTCCCAGCCCAGGCTGTGGGAGGGACCACCAGTTTGAGGAGATAAACCCAGCTTAGAGATGGAGGCCTAGGGGCCTTCTTGGGGTCCTGGACAGCGTAACAGTAGTCCCCCACGTAATAAGACACGTGTGTATGTGTGCAGCACGAGGAAAACGGGTGAGGCTGGTTTCCCTAGGGAGCCCCAGTTGGGGTAGATAACTGTGCCCTCTCCCTGCCAGGAGCCATTAGGAACCGATGTATGGGCAGTGTACAGGGTGCCTTTGGATGGCTCTCCCGAACCAGGGAGGTGAATTAAGGACCTAAGGGTGTCTGTCATGTCTGGGTCCTTGAAATGGTTCTGCACATTTGGGCACAGGAGAGTCTTGGATCCCTGAAGCTCAGAATAGCCTCTGCCTTGCTCAGACTCGGTGCAGGCTGGCCTGCTTTTGGGGTGTGGCCAGGAAGTCTATCCCAGCCCCACCCAGAGGCCTGATGTCATCCTAGACGGTCCTGCCACATCCTAGGAACCAGACTTGAACACTTGTGGGCTGGGTCCACCAAGCCGTTACTCACACAGCCTCCGGTTGGTCCCCTGTGCCTGCAGCTGTTTTGACAGCATCTGTCAAGGGTGGGCAGGTGGCTAGTCTGAGCCCTAGAAACCAGACTAGTGAGCCAGGGCCCAGGACTCCCTCTGGGCGGTGGGGCTGACTGGTGTCTTGGCGGCTGCTGGCCGGGCCTCTTGGTTTTCACAACTCTGTGGTGGAGCTCCGTCCAAGAACATTATTTGGTTTGGGAAATTAAGCTAATTGGGTTTCTCCTGGGCTACCCCCTTTCCTACTTCCCTTCCCCCTTGTTTCTAATTAGAAGAAATTGACAAGGAATTTACATGACTGAGGACAGTTTTACAAGTTGCAAATGTTTTCTTTTGTCTCCCCCCCCCCCCCAGTGCCCTTTCTTAGCTAGGACCTCACTCTGCTGCCCGCCCACCCAACTAGGGAGAGACAGGGCTGCCCCCAGAGTCAGCCAAAGGTTTGATGTGGCTCCAGCCTGGCTGGTAAATGGCAAAGAGTGGATGTCCCTAGAGCTTACTGTTGACAACCTGGAACTGACCCTACCTGGTACGAAGGGTTTGCCCAGATCCAGGGCCCTATCTGGACAGCCCATCCTCAGGAGCCACCTCCCCAGGCTGGGTGTCCCACAGTTGCCAGAGTTGGGATTCAAGTAGGTACAGTTGTTCCTTAACAGAGAAGATTGTCTCCTCCCCACACTCCCCCAATCCTATTAGCCTGAAATAGATAAGACATTGCATTCCCGGGACTCCTCAGAGTGTCCTGGAGATGAATCTTCCATGCCACCCATCTTCAGACACCCTGGGCTCACTCTCACCCTGACAGTCACAGCATTTAGTGTGGAAGACAAGACCGGCAGGAGCTACGGGCATCACTGCCCACTTTGCTTTGTATGCACCTGGCTAGCCCCAGCCCTTGTTCTAAGCTGCACACACAGAGAAGAGGAGAAGGGAATGGCCAGCATTTTAGAAAGGGAAACTTCAGTTTGGAAGGTTCTGGCTGTGGATGGCAGTGATGTTGGGGCCACATGGTTCATGCGTTCAGTGCCCCAACTGAACACTTGAAGAGGGTTGATTCATGTTGCATATATGTGTCTATGATTTTTAAAGAAAATTCTTTAGATTTTTAAAACTTCACGTCCTGTGCATGAGTGTTTTTGCCTGCATGTATGTACATGCACCAGGTGTGTGTCTGGTGCCCACAAAGGTCAGAAGGTGTTAGCTCTCCAGAAGCTAGAGTCAGGGATGGTCGTGAGTCACTGTGTGGTTGCTAGGAGCCAAACCTGGATCAGTGCTCTTAACCACTAAGCCATCTCTCCAGCCCTCTTTGATTTGGAAAACAAAACAAAGATCCTGGGTTGGGGAGATAGTTGAGACTCATCCCTGCCCCTGTACTTCCTGTTGACCTTGGCACTTTTGATTTGCAGATAACTTCTACCTGCGCAACCTGCCCCCACAGCCTACAATCCTACCTGCCAACCACAACTTCCCCGGAGTGCCCCGAGCCGCCCCTGCCCATCCCATCGGATCCTGCAGCCGGGACCGCATTGAAGCTGCCTCACTGCAGAAGGGTCCTAAGGAGTTTGACCGCTTCCTCATGGGTAAAGAGCTGGGCAAAGAGAAATCTAGCAAGGTAGCAGAGGGCAGGGAGCGGCCAGCGGTGGAGGAAGACGGCAGTAAAGATCGACAGAAGCTGGTGCCACCTATGCCCGCCGAGGGGCCCTGCAAGGAGGCGGGTCCTGCACCCCGGGGGTCCTGCGAGGGCCGCCCCAAACACCTCACCTCCTGCCTGCTCAACACCAAGGTACTCAATGGAGACATGGGCAAGAACTCGCTGGCCAGCTGTGCAGGGGGCACGCTGGGCAGGCCCGGAACAGGTGTGGCAGCACCTGGACGCTGTGCCAAGGAGGTAGCAGGCCCTGTGGAGCCTGGGCCAGCCTTCAGTGAGTGCCTGGAGCGGAGGCAGATGCTGCATCACGCTGTGTCCTACACAGTACCCTCTGGCCTGCCTACCGGGCCACCCCCACCCCTCAGCACAGGCCCAGCAGGCTCTTTCCCCTGCCTGCAGCTCCATGCAGGTCCAGACGGGCTCTGCCCCCTGCAGGACAAAGTCTCCCGGGACCTAAAGGCCAGCGGGCCCACCTTTGTGCCTTCTGTGGGACACCTGGCTGACAAGAGCCGCTCTTTCCAAGTGGCAGAGGCCTGTGCCGTGGCAGGGGACGGCAAGGACCGGCACCTGGATGGGGCCATGGCCCCCGACCATGGTGCACCCTACGGAGTCTCCTATGCCCACCTCAAGGCTGAGGGCAAGGGTGAACGGCGACCCGGGGGCTTTGAGGCAGCCCTCCACCCCCGGCTGAAAGGCCTGGAGTATCTTAGTTCAGGCCCCGAGGCTCCCTTCTCTGGACTTCCCAAAGGCAGTCTGGACAAAAGTGGCTACTTTGAGTTGCCCACTTCACAGGACTGTGCCCGGTCCAATCACCAAGACCCACTGGGTGGGAAGGCCACCCAGGCCTGCTGCACTTTAGACAAAGTGGTCAACAAAGAGGCCCCTGCTGGCCCTCCAGGGGGCCAGAAAGTAGCCAGGATCCGGCACCAGCAGCACCTGGTACCCTCTGAAGCAGAATCGGGGGGCAGCGGGGCTGAGACTAAACGCAAGTCCGTGGAGCTGGCTTCTCTGGGTTATAGCGGGCACCATATGCCTCCATGGGGTGTTCAGACAGGCCATGACACCTCCATGGCCATCATCGAGGAACGAAAGGGCGCTGCCTACCTTGACCCTTTCGGAAGTGGCCTCCAGCAGGCAGCCCTCCTGCCTCAGGAGCTGCCCACTCCACCAGACGAGGTCTCGGCCATGAAGAACCTGCTCAAGTACAGCAACCAAGCTCTGGTCGTGGGCCAGAAGGCTCCGTTTGTGGGCCTGGGTGGCCTCAAAGCCAGCTGTGTCCAGCAGGAAGCCAAGTTTCCAGCCACCAAGGGCCCAGGCCCTGTGGAAAGGCCCGACTGTGCCCGCAGCAGGGAGCATGAGGCCTCACATGGAGACGGGGAGGTGCGGCAGCCACCCGTGGGCATCGCAGTGGCCTTGGCCCGGCAGAAGGACACGGTCAGCCGGCCCGATACAGCCTACAACACCAACAGTGGACGGCAGGGCCGGGCCGCCTCCACCTTCAAAGGTATGTTGTTCCTGGTCGGGGAGGCAAGATGGCATCCGTAGTGGTTCTTTCTGTGAACCTCATGGGCTCCCTACTTCTGCCCCTGGAAGATCCTCCAAAGCCCCCAGGACCAGGGGACCCTGCCTTAGTCCCTTAGCCCCAACTCAAGGCATACGTTAGTCGGTGGTTCTCTGAGTATACCCAGCCTGGTTTCTCTGCCATCTTTACTTGGTCAGCTGCCGGAGGACCACGTGCCAGCCATGCGCTGGACCTGGAGAGGGAAGAGGAAAGGTCGCGGGCGTGCGATGACCGCCTGGGGCTGCCTGGCCGTGAGCTGCTGTTACAGTAAGAGCTGAGTGGGGGCCCTCGGTGGGTCTGCCTCTCAGAGCCCTCGTGGGAGAAAGGGAAGTATCATGACCATGACATCAGGCGCTGGCCTGTCTTGTGTCATATGCACAGCATTCCAACATTCCCAAAGGGTCCTGGTCACTTACCCTCTGCCAGCAGTACCACTGCTGGAACGGAGGCTCAGAGCCTGGGTCCCCTTGCAGGTTGACAGTCTGTCGCGGGGCTGGCATTGGTGGGGGCAACGGAAGGGGCCAAGCCGTCTCTTAATAATCTTACAGAGACAATAAAGACCTCGTGGAATTTGCCCGGATCCACCCTTCGAGCAGCTGCCCTGGAGACCTGCCCCCCCACCTCATGATGCAAGGGGGCCAGCTGGGCGGGGACCCAGCCCCCCATCCCCATCCTGCCCACCCCCACTGGCTGCCCCGCACCCGAAGTCCCTCCTTGTGGATGGGGGGACATTCCTACGGTCAGTGCTCCCAAGAGCAGACTGGGAGGGTGGCTTGGGGTTGGAGGTTATCCTGTCCTAGCTGAGCCACCACAGAATGGGAAAGCCTAGGAGGCTCTCCAGCCTGAACACTACACTTCTGTCCCTCAGGCCTCGGACACCCTGCCCTGCACCAGAACCTACCCCCTGGCTTCCCAGCCTCTGTGCCCGGCTCCATGCCCTCTGTGTTCCCCCTCCCCCAAGATGCAGCCACGCAGCTGGTCATCTTGCCCTCGGAACCCACACCCCACACCACCCCTCACACGCTCGGTAAGGACCCTCTCCAGTCTGGCTGGCTGCACGTGGGGGTGTCAGCAGTGCATTGGAGGAGGGCAGCAGCAGTCTTGGTATGGGGGTTGGAGGAGGCAGAAATATGGCTGACCAGGACCCATGCTAGATGGGTTGCTTATCTCCCGAGGGACAGGAGTAGGAATGGGCTGAGAGAGGCTGAAGGGAGATGGGGCTGGTGCATAAGAGGGAAACTGTCCCAGGTGGGCCCTTCCCCTCTGACTGGAACTGATAGTCCTCTGGTCCTGTCTGCAGCTGAAGTTATGGATCAGGCCTCACTGTGGCCCCCCATGTATGGGGCCCGGGGCCCCGCCACACACATGCAGCACCCTGTGTACTCTCGGTCCCAGCTGCTTCAGCAGCAAGAGTTGTATGCACTGCAACAGCAGCAGCAGCAGCAGCAGCAGCAGCAGCAGCACCACCACCACCACCACCGGGCCACGCAGGCCCTTGAGCTACAGCGAGCTGCCCAATTCCAGGTACCCTGTCCCCAACAGCCACCCCAACCTGAGATCCAAGGCAATTCTACCCCCCCAGGTCCCATGCAGATGGCCCCAGGACACTCCTGCATGTCTCTCACCAAGCGGTGAGTCACAAGGAAGTACCGAGGTTCCAGCCATCTCAGCCTCTTCCCCTCACCCCCAACAGCACAAGCCTGAGGATCGCCACATGGAACTCGAGGAAGCTGCCCGGGAGAAGGCCCCAAAGTCCACCCACAAGCCAGTTGCCTTAACCCCCATGGCCAAGGGCACCCCCTCATCTGCCACTGCAGGCCTGGTCAAGTTGTCACCCTGCTGCCAGTCACCCACTCTGAAGACCCCTGCTAGTTGCCCGACACCGCCACCTCGGCCCAGCGCCCCCTGCACTTTATCCATTTCCCCTACTGGCAGCCCAGGGCCTGGCTCCAAGGTGCCTAGTACCAAGGACAAGAGTAAGGAGGGCCAGCGGGCTGGAACCGACCTTACCACGCTGGAACCAGGTGAGAGAGTGGGTCTCTTTGGCCTGGCAAGTCCTACCCCCACTGGGTGGATAGACATTCTTGTCCTTAGGTCCTGAAGCTTTTCTCCTTTTTCTTTCTTCTCAGCACCCCTCTTACGATCCACGGGTCAGTGTAATGACCCAGCCATAGGCCGGCCCCTCTTTACCCTGGGTAGATGGGGCAAAATAAGAACCAGACCCATGCATGCCTCCGGGACCCAACCGGCAGTGTGAGCGGTGGCGTGCTTGAACTGCTGCAGATGGTGGCATCAGACTTGGGGCTAGAGAAATAATCTGCCCTGCCCTAGGCGAGGCAAGGTGGCTGTGCTGGGGTCTTATGTCTGCCGCTCTAGGGTTTTCCCTGAATCAGGCAGCAGAGGTTTTGTGTTTGTTTGTTTGTTTATAATGGGGCATAATGCCTCTCACATGCCGCCACCCTGTTCTCATACAGGGAAAACCCCAATTCAGGCGCCATGGCTTAAAAATTCCTCTTTTCCAGACGGCCATACCAGAGGTGTCCCCCGGGGATCTCTGCAGGTTCCTGGTTGGGCGTGGTGCTGGTTCTGAAGCCTTTCTCCTTGCTGAGCCTTTGTCCCCAAGTCTCCTGCCCTTTAGTTTGGAAAGCCTCTCTCTGTCCTGTAATGGGGCCACAGTTCCTGTACTGGCCGCAGCTGGCCGCTCACATGTACCTTCTTCCACAGACCTGCCTCCAGGACTGAACCCCACAGCTGGCGTGGACTTCTCCCTCCCTTCAGACGTGCACTCCGCCGACCTCCCAGACCCCAAAACTATGCAAACCACTACCCCAGGAACTCGGCCTGAGCCCATGAGGACGTTCTTACCTGGGGAGCCACCTCCCTGCAGCCCCAGGAGCTTAGAAGAGCCTGGGCTGCTCTCAAGGGTCAGGGATACCACCCAGGACCTTGCCATCCTGCCCCCTCCTGTTGAGGGAGGACTCCCACCAGGGAAGGCAGAAGACCCCAGCCCACTCGAGGGGTTACAAGCACTGAAATTTGGAGACCTCCTTGAGGGAGGGGAAACTGAGGCTACTGGCCAGACTAATTCTACTCAGGGAGGGATGCAGGAGAGGACTGCGGATCAGGGGGTACCGCAGCCCTCTTTGGGGGCTACCCCTCAAGCACTGGAACAAGTAGCAGGGAGCCCAGTTGCCCTGGACAAGGATGAAGGTCCACAGAAGGTCCCTGATGTGGCCCAGCTACAGGAGGAGGAAACACGGATGGAGGAGAGTAGGGGGGACTCGGAGGTAGACTGGGGGACTCCCAGCCATAGCCACTCACCCAAAGCGCTGCCAGGCTTGGATGCCTTGGTGGCTGCTACTGTGGATCTGGGGGACCTGCCTGACATCAGCCTGCCAGATCCTCAGACCCCAGCAGCCTCCGTGCCTCTCAGCACGGCCCCTCTGCCCCATAGCTCAGGGATTCATGGGATTGCCCTGCTCAGTGAGCTGGCTGACCTGGAGATCCAGCGGCAGAAGAGCGAGCTGACCATGCAAGGTGAGTCCCAGCTACAGTACCCCGAGAGTTGGACCCTCAGGGTCGGACAGATGGTAGCCTTTGGCCTGGAGAATCTGTTCCTAAAGGGAAAAAGAAAAAAGAAAATCCCCAGGGAAGCCCCAACAGGTCTGCCTTTGTGGAAATCAGATGCAGATGTACCACCTTCTACAGGATTCTCTCTAGCCTGGAGGAGCCACCTGATCCTGGACAGGACCTTTGGTTCCAGATCAGTCCTCTGTGGTGGGTTCAAACCTCAGGGGTGCTAGCACAACTCTGTGCTGTCTCCGTTTCGAGGAGGACATGTTGAGGCCTAAGGCAGAGGTTTAGATGAGGGCCTAGTAGCAAGAAAGGGGTCAGGGATCTCCAGTTCACTGCATTGTTCCAAGCAGAGACACCAGACTGGGAATCATGGAACCTCACAGCCTCGGGAGGCTTCTCATACGCCCCACCAGGCCATGGCTTCAGTCTGCTTCATGCTGGCTTTTGGGACAAGAGTTACTAAGCTCACCCAGCCAATCACCTAAAGACCCTAAGTGTAATAGGTTGAGACCTGAAACCTAAGCCATCTCTTCTCATCAGGAAGACCCCACACAGCTCCCCAGCTGCCCCTGTACTGTAAGTCCCCCTCCTCACTGCCCAGAGAAACGGCCCCTTCCCTTGTGGCCGCAGAGGAAGCCCCTCACTGAGGAGCACCTCAGCCAACCATTGTGCAGCCGAGTATTTATAGAAAGAGCTAGCCAAGTCTCCTGATGCACAAAGCTCTCAAGTCCCTTGTCCTCAGCTGGGGGCTTCAGTGTAGCCTAGACTCAGACCTACTTGGGCAAGAGTCATGAGGAAAACAGATGGGCAGTGCCAGCAAGTGCAGACTGTGGAGGAACCCCTGCTGGGCTATGTAGAGGGGAAGAGACCCAGGAACCCTGGCTAGATCCCTGCTGAGGCCAGAGCCGCCTGTATGAAGGTCATAGCATGAAGGAGACTATGAGCCACCAATCAGATGCTGGGCACTATGTGCACATGCCACACTGCCTGAGAATGTTGGCAAGCCTGGAGCCCATTCACTGTGCGACGACCTTTAGAGAGAGTGTGTGTGAGTGAGTGTGTGTTGGGGTGGGGGAGGGCACTGTATAAGCTGGTGTGGGTGTTGTAGCTGACAATCCATGCCTTGCGTACCCTACCTACCTTCTTCCCAGC
The DNA here is from genome assembly GCF_963924665.1 of Micromys minutus. Taxonomy (NCBI): domain Eukaryota; kingdom Metazoa; phylum Chordata; class Mammalia; order Rodentia; family Muridae; genus Micromys; species Micromys minutus. The sequence goes on from NC_137979.1 coordinate 65,371,741, forward strand.
CCCACAGTGGCTGAGCCTAAGCCACTGCAGGAACAGTAAGTAGCCTTACAAGATGTAGCTGCTGTGGCAGAAATCGGCCAGATCAGCTTCTTCCACCAGGTTTGTCTGAGGAGACAAATAGGAGGAGTAGGCTCAGAGCCAGCTGCCTGTACCAGAATAACAAGGAGACCCCTGGGCGACCCAGGCCTGTCAGAGCCATGGGTGCCAAGCCCAGGCCTCAAGGGCACCAGCAACAAAAGAAAGGCTCCCATCTGACCTAGGTTTACGGCGGGCATTCCCTGATGATAAAGTCTGCCTTCTTCCTAAGGAGAAAGCCAGACTTCTGCCCTCTCATTGCTTGGGGCCTAAACCTGTCTCTAGGTTGAAAGGGTAGAGATCCTTGGTGAGGAAAAAAAAGAATTATGCCCAAAAGTTTGAGCATTTGCCGGCTGCCCCTCCTGGCTCACAGAAGCAACCTTTGGGGAGACTTCCTGTGTTGGGCATCCCCATTGCTTCATGTAAAGGGTAAACACCATTACTCTGGGGTACCTAGTGCTGGGCTTCACTGCTTTTTCCTCCTGTTGAGATTCAGGCAGTGCATATTTGGTAGGTCCTCCAGGTTACCAATCAGCTGTCATTGGTCACCTGTGTTCCCTGGTTCACAGCCCCTCCTGCCTGCCCCTCAGTAGTTGAGAACATTGGTGCAGAAGCACCGTGGAGCTGTGGAGGCCTCTTTTCCCTGCATGCCCTACCCTGCATTGATATCCTGACTCGTTGCCCTTCCTAGATTCAGTCTTTCCAGCTACAATGGTCCATTGCTATCACTGCTCTAATGACCAGATTGCTTGGGTTTTGATGGTAGAACCCTTGAGCCAATCCCTGGGCACTTACTTTCCGTGTTTCCCTGTCGCTTCTGGATCATTCCCTTGCTCTCCAGAGTCCTCTTGCAGTCCTCAGCCCCAGTTGTTCCTGGGGAGCCCGATTTCCTTCCAGTGGAGAGTGGTGTCAATTCATGACCAGAGCCATAGCGTGCCCATTGCCACGGGGTGGGACGGTGGAGTGCTGCTGTTCCAGGGTGTCTAAGGATACCATGACTTCCACTCAGACCCCACTGGGCTTCAGTGGTCCTCCTTAGATGTCTTGGTGGGATCAGCTCCATTGTCCGCGGTCTTTCAGGGTGTCTCTGCTCTAAGCCTCTTCCCTGAATCCATGCTACCTGAGCTTTAGCTCAATGTTGAGCCAACCCTTGCTGTTTCTTCCATGTTTTCCTTCTGTGGTTCTTTACCCCTGCTGCCTTGATATTACACATGCTGGTCGAGGGTGGATAGACTGTCGTAACTGTACATCGGTCTCTAGAGCACAGTTCAGTGCTTGGGCCTAGGGTCTGGGAAGCATTGGTCTGCCTAATTTTGTACTTGGTTCATGGCCGCAACATCCTCTGTCTACTCGATCCGCAGTGTCGGAAGGAGTGGGCGCACACTTGGCAGGCCTGCATGACACACTTGCCCTGTGCTGTGTCCTGGAGTGGATCTCCCCAGCTGTATCTCGGCAGGCAGGCCACTCCTTATGGCTTGACTCCTCCCCGGGTTCTCACAGCCTGAGGCTGGGTCTGCTGGTAAGGGGGCTGACCTCAAAGCCTCTCGGGCGGGCGGGGGGCAGCGAATGATGACCCGTACCTCTCCCTGCAGCAGAGGAGGAGGATGTACTGGCCTTCAACCTGCAGCACCTGGCCACACTGGCCACAGCCTGGTCCCTAGTGGAGGCTGCTAGCCTGGACAACTCAGTCACCTCACTGCAGGCCCCAGCTGCTGGCCCAGACAGAGGCCCCAGGCTCACTCCCAGAATGCAGATCCTACAGCGCAAGGACACCTGGGCCCCTAAAACCAAGCCTGTAAGTTAGAACACCGCCTTACAGACGAAAAGACCTCTGCATGCCTGGGCGGCGTCCCACCACACCACGCCGAGGCTTACAGTACTCAGGCTCCCAAACTCTCGCACACAGGTATGCCCCCTGAAGGCTGCCATCGACCAGCTGGACACGCAGGAAGTGGAGATGCGCATGCAGCTGGCAGAGCTGCAGAGGCGCTACAAGGAGAAACAGCGGGAGCTGGCTCGTCTGCAACGCAGGCACGACCATGAGTATGACGCCCAGGCAGGGGTAGCACCGTTGGTCACTGGGTCCTGTGCCACCTTGTAGGCGGGGGGGGGGGGGGGGGCGGGCGTGGGGGGGGCAGTGCCGGAGCAGCCCTGGGGCTGGGATCTGCATGGTGCTCATGAGACCTAGGTCGATGAGCAGAGGGTGAGGCCTGGGTGGGTAGAAGATGCTCCTTCAGAAAGGGCAGTGGTGGCTACAGCAACTATGAGTGTGACCCCAGGAGGACTGGGAACCTGCTCAGCTGCATGAGGGGCAGTGTGGGCTTCCCGACCAATGTGTACAAGACGGTTAGATCCCAGGGTAGAGCAGGAAACGGCACCTCCCACTTAGAGCTACAGATCTTGGGCAGCAGGAACCTTGTTGGGCCTGACTTCAACCTGATGGCCATTACACTCAGCACTATGCCCAGAGGGTGGGGTGTTTTGAGGTTTCTTAACACCCTTTCTCTGGCCCCCAGGAGAGAGGAGAGCTCTCGGAGTCCTGCGCGGCGCGGGCCTGGCCGGCCGAGAAAGCGCAAACACTCCAGCTCACTGCCCGCACTGCGTCCCGGGGGCCAGCTTGCCCGAAGCGACAGCAAGAAAGCCAAGTGAGTCTGGAGTCAGCCTGGCTACCATGGAGGGTCACGGTTCCTCTCTGGCTTTAGGAACTGATGGTGCAGTGTCTGAAGGCCTAGTGTGTCCCCTACCAAAACCTGGGGCCGTGACAAATGTCCAGCAGAGAGAGACCTCCCTGTTAGGGACTGGCATGACCCAGTACAGACATCCTCTCTCCATGCATGACCGCCAGTATCAGCGCCCCCTCCTGGGAAGCCACAGCTTAGGCTTGGCTGCACCAACTATGGGAACCTGGCCGTGGCTAAGGTGGTGGCATCACCCCACCGGAGCCACCGGCCAGCCCTGGCCCCTTGCATGCTGGGCGGCGTTGCGTAAAAGGCTCTTTATCTGCACTGTATAAAGTCGTTGGTCACGCTGGGCTGCTGCTCACGGCTGCTGCGCGATGTTATTACCCATTACCCGCCCGGCGTACTCGTTGGCACACTCCCGGGCCGGGTATAATTGTCCTTCTCGGCTACAAATTGCCTCTCCCGGCAGGCCCATTTGCATAAATCCTCCGAGCTCCTCCAAACAGGATTGGCGCGCACGCGTGTGCGCTGCATCAATCCTGATGATTTGGTAATAATAGTTAAATCGGCACTAAACGGTTCCTTCAATTAAGACAGAGGCAAAAAATTAATCTCGGGGCTTTATGTCACAAAACATTAGCAAACGCGGAGAAGGTTATGAGGTGGGGGAGTTTGTGTGGGCTACAGGCAACGGAGAAGGCTCACCATATGGCTGGGGGCCTCGCCAAGATGGCCTGTTGTCCTACCCAGGTGTCACCCAGCAGGGAGCCCAGGGGTATCCTTTGAGAACCTGTCTGAAGTATTGGGGCTGCTGAGCAGGATAGGGCCATTGGAAGTTGGGGTCCAGTGGGGGGCATTGGAAGAAATGCTAGATGGGAGTGATAGGCCGCAAACCGACCCATGCTGGACTGTGTCCCAGATCCCAGAGAGATAGCCTAACCCTGTAACCAAGTCACCTATGACCCAGAGAACCCAGAAGCCTAAGGGCACGGCCACAGCCCTCTCTTTCCAAAGAGTGGGTCTCCTGACCTCCTCCCCAGCTCCTGTCCAGACTCTCAGCTGCATTCCGGAATCCAGTGAGGGCAGGAGGCCTTGGGCCTGAAGGCTGGGCCTCCCCCATGCAGGAAGTGGGAGGCCAGGAAAGGCAGCAGGAAGCTGGGGTCAAGAAGGCCCCTAGAGCTGCAGGGGCTTCCTGCCTGGCCTTCCCTGGCTTCAGAGGTTCAGCCTCCTTGTTGGACAGGAAGGTGGAGAATCGTGTCTGGCCATGAGTTCAGGGCCAGGCCAAGCCCTCACTCATTCTCACGAGCAGCCAGTTTCCTTCTGTCTCTGTAAGGGATAAAGGCTGACAGATGGGAGGCCAAACCCCAGCCCCTGGCCAGCCATGGGCAAACAGGCAGTGTTCGTTTCCTCTCAGGGAGGGAATACGGGGAAGGAAATGAAATCACACATTGAACACGTGTGTTCAGTGTCTGCCCACAGGGTATGAAAGTGGAGGGATGGGGGTTGGGGGATCAGGCAGGATCCCTCGTGTTTTTTCCCCAGTAGCTGCTTGACCATAATGACCCCTGACCCAGTTACCAGCCTAGATGAGCTAGCTCACCGCGGAACATAGCACTATTGAAGCCGGATGAGTCAGGATTTGAGGGCTTCAGGGACCACCACCAGGAGCTGGTGGTCAGAAAGTACCGACTGGCTCAGTACTGGTCTGACACCCCCAGGGCCTGCTCTTAGCAGGCGAGACAGGACATACCATCGTGGCTGCATGAGGGGATCCTGAGGCCCAGGCCCTGCTGCTGTACCGACCACTGTCTTCCCCTAGGGCTGTCCGTTCCAGCCTAAGTCTGCTGTGTGCTGAGCTACGAGGTGACGAGCCCCCGAGAAAGCGAAGCAAACTGGAAAAGAGCCCTTACACTGGCCTGCAGACGGCCTCACCCCAGGTGGGCACCCTACAGGAGATGTTGGGGATGGTGCCGGGTACTGAGCCCGGGTAGACCAGCTAGGGTTTGGTGAGCTTTGGATACCTTGGTTAAAGAAAATGATGCTGCAGATTTGCAGGTGTAGTAGCCAGGAGCTGTTTCCTCTGGCACGCTGGACACAGATTTCCGAGTGTGGCTAGTTCGGTGGCTTGCACATGCTTGTACTTGTGCACGTGTGTGTGTGCGCGCGCACACACACACACACACACACACACACCAGTAGACATAAAATGCACATGCACACAGTAGTACACTGAAGATAGGACTCCACATGCCTCTGAATATCTATTATGCCTAGTGGAACCCTTAAACTTTTCTCATTCTCCAAGTTCCCAGACCTGTTGTTTCCTAGTCTGTCCCCTTCCACATCCGAAGGCTGTTTTTATTTTTGCTTGCTTGCTTTTCGGCATGGTTTGGCCATAGTGGTTTCAGCCTCCATGCTCCCTGACTCTAGAACTTGCTGTGTAGACCAGGCCGTCCTTGAACTTGTAGCCCTCCTTGTGTATCTCTGTGCATGTAGGCGTGGGCAGGTTATTCTGCCTAAGAAACTCTTCTTTTTAACTTTTCCATTTCACAAAAGCAAACAGCATAGAAAGTCCAGTGTGGGTGGAAGGGGTGCTCAGGAGATGGGCATGGCATTTGCTCCAGTCCTTAGAGCCCTTCTCAAGACAAGTCCTGTGGGTGGCACCTTATCTTTCCATTCACAGGAGAAGGTCCGGTGCAAGAAGAGCTCTGCCCAAGCCGAACTGTCATCGTCAGTGGCCCACAAGGTGGCCCAGCTGAAGCCCAAGGTCAAGAGCAGGGGACTGCCAACCAGCCTCGGTGCCTTCCAGCGCAAAGAGGCTGCCCCAGGTGGGCGCATCCGAAAGAAGCTCTCAAGAACCAAGAGCGTCAAGGTGTCAGGGACAGCGCGGCATCCGCACCCCGATGGGGATGGTGGCAGGGAGATGCCCAAATTCCAAGCCCAACCAGCAGTGGCTGTGGCACATGAGGCAGGCAAGTTGGTAGTTTGAGTGACTGGAACCTGAGCCATGGTTTCCTGGGGGCTGAAGGTCGGGTGCACAGGGGTCACAACCACCAGATCCAAGGGAAGCCTGTGAATAGGCAGAACCAGGGACAGCTGTTTGTGAACGGTTGGGAAGGAGCCTTTGTCCCCAGGCCAGAGCCCAGCCACTCCCTTCCTGGGGCAGAAAGAAGCCCTGGACACACCCTGGAAAGTATGTTAAAAATAGCCCCTCCTCACCTCTGCCCTACAGCATCCGGCAGGTTGGTGGGGTATCTCTTCCTTCCCCAGAAAACAAGTCCAGAGACAGCCTGGAAAAATAGATGCTTCCTCCCTCCCAGTCCCTCCTCCTGAGGCTGAGAGGAAGTACTGCTTTTGGGGGCAGGAAGCAAGGGCTGCTGGGCCAGGGGGTATAGAAAGAGGGAGGGCCTCCCCTGGGAGAAGCTCAGTGGGACTGCAAGAGAGAAAACCCTGGTGTCCCACCCCTGAGCAGCCCAGAAGATGAGTGTTTTTATTGGCTATACTCCCTAGGTATACCCCAAATAGCCAGGTCTAACACTAGTCACTAAGTCCTCTCTACTGTCCCCCAGGCATCGGCTATGACAGTGAGGACTGCCAGGCACTCCTGGGGACAGAGGCAGCTCCCAGGGAGCCCGGGCTGGTATTGCACCCAGGGACTGGTATGGCAGTACTGGGACCTTCACCTTCCTCCGTGGTCAAGATGGAAGCCAACCAGAAGGCCAAGAAGAAAAAGGAGAGGCAGGGCTTACTAGGTAACTGAGAAACCAGAGCAGAGTAGGAACAGGGGCCTAGATAACCAGGGTCCCAGTGACAGCCTCCCTCCCTTCCACAGGGACCTGCCGCCTGTCCAGCCCCGAGGGCGAGGTTAAGATCAAGAGACGGACAGTAAAGACCAAGGTGGGCCCCAAGCTGGAGCGGGCACCGGGGCGGAGGCCCCCGGGTGCACTGGGCAAGAAGAAAGCCAAGGGCAAGGCGAAGACTGGCCTTCGTACAGAGCCTGGGAACAACGCCACCAGCAGGGACGCCCTTTTCAACCCCACCCGGACCTTTGCCTGCCGCGAGGAGGGCAGCAAGCTTGCCAGTGATCGCCTCAAGAGGGCCACACGCAAGAGCGCCATGTTGCAGCCGGTCCTGAGGGTAGGCTAACCGGTCAAGTAGACCTTAAGAGTGATCAGTGAGCATCCCAAGGAGAATGACACAGCCTCCTTTCCTTCCCCCACTCGACCCTGAACCCCTGAGTCACAGCGCCTGCTGGCCTGGGCAAGCCATTCTGACCCTCATTGCTGTTCTCTGTCCACCCTTCTTGACCAGCGGAAGAATGGGGCTTTGTCCATCGCCCTGTCAGCCCGAAATACCAAGGCCATCCTGGGAAAGAGCAGGAAGCTGACGAAGGTGAAGAGAGAGGCTGTCAGCAAGCAGGTAACAGCCCTCCCAGGCCAAGGCTTGGTGGGGGCCCAGCCCTTCCCAGCCTCCTCCCCTGACCTCTGTGGTCTGCCCAGGGCCAGGGCCGAGCAGTGAGCCGGCTGCTGGAGAGCTTCGCTGTGGAGGAAGACTTCGAGTTTGACGATGACAGCAGCTTCTCAGACGAGGAAGAGGAAGAGGAGGAAGCCGGTGTCCAGCTCAGCGCGGAGCAGAGCGCAGCCCTGGGTAAGGAAGAGACGGCAGCTGACCAGGGAGGGAATGGTGGGTGGTTGGGTGACCCAGAGCCCAGCACCGATGTCCTCTCCTGCAGCACGATCCTGTACCATCCACAAGGAAGACCTGCAGGATGGACTACCCGTGCTGATCCCCAAGGAGGATAGTCTGCTCTATGCGGGCAGCGTCAGGACCCTGCAGCCCCCCGATATGTGAGGCCCAGGCCTGGGTGGGAGTGACGTGTTGGGTAGTGAGATTCCTTCAGGAACCTCACACACCCTTACAATTCCCTCAGCTACAGCATCGTCATCGAGGGGGAGAGAGGCAACCGGCAGCGGATCTACTCGCTGGAGCAGCTGCTGCAGGAGGCGGTAAGCAAGGCCTGTGCCCGGGTAAACAAGCCTGGTGGCTTTTCCCCACCACCAGGAGGACCTTGGCCCAGCCCTACACGGAACCCCGTGACCAGACCCAACCCTTCATAGGCTACTGTTCTGCGGTTCCCTGCAGGTTCTTGATGTCCGGCCGCAGTCCAGTCGGTACCTTCCACCTGGTACCCGGGTCTGTGCCTACTGGAGTCAGAAGTCTCGGTGCCTATATCCAGGCAATGTGGTTCAAGGTACGCATGCTCAAGGCCAGGACTAGGGCCGAGGCCCCTCTGCGACCTTTAGAGTTCTTGCCCACAGTCCAGCTATCCTGGAGGTTGGAGGAAGACAGACTTGGGTCTGCTCTAAGTGAGACCAGTAAGATCAATCCACCAGCAGCCATAAAGTCGGAGGGGGGTGGGGGAAGCACCCTTCTCAGCACTCCTGTTGTCTTTCTGCGTCCCCTGCCTTCTGGTGAGCTGGGCCGACCACATATGCAAGGACATGCCCCATTGCAGGTGCTTCTAGCGATGAGGAAGACCTGGATTCGGTGCTGGTAGAGTTTGATGACGGAGACACAGGCCACATAGCTGTCTCTAACATCAGACTGCTGCCTCCGGACTTCAAGATCCAATGTGAGTACCTCAGGAGTATCTAACCTAAGAGTGGGGCTCCCCCGTCTGTAACAGCTCCTGCCCTCCTACTTGGGGCCTCACCAAACCTGGAGATGTTCTCAGTACTCCACAGAGGGTGGTAGCCACCTACCAACAGGCCCCTCTGTCTACCCCACAGGTACAGAGCCCTCGCCAGCCCTGCTGGTGTCCAGCAGCTGCCGGAGGACCAAAAAAGCAGCCAGTGAGGGCCACCCGTCCAGTGAAGCCCCCACTCCCAGCCTGTCCCCTAAAGTGCAGGATGGCCCTGAAACTTCTAAGACCCCTGGGAAGAAATCTGGCACCAAAGACAAAGCTGGTATTTGCAGAGCTGTTGAGAACTGGGAAGGGAGGGCCCCTGGGGGTGTGGTCACTGGGAGGCGCATGGGGCCTGCTGGGGTCAGGGAGGGGTGAGTGGAGATAGCTGTGTGGGCCCAGCAGGTACAGCTGACCCTACCTGGCTTCCCCCCCAGGCAAAGTCGACCTCCTAACCTCAGGTGCCAAGTCCCCCACGGGGGCCTCAGACCACTTCCTAGGCCGCAGAGGCAGTCCCTTGCTGAGCTGGTCAGCAGTGGCTCAGACCAAGCGGAAAGCGGTGGCTGCAGCAGCGGCAGCTGGCAAAGGGCCAGGGGCACTGCAGAACCTCTTCCAGCTCAACGGAAGCACCAAGAAGCTGCGGGCCCGGGACACCCTGTTTCCCATGCATAGCATGGCTGCCCCTGTGTTTGGTAACAGCTTCCGAGCTGACTCCTTCAGCAGCCTGGCCAGTTCCTACACACCCTTCCTTGGAGGGGCTGGGGCAGGCCTTCCCGGAGGAGCCCACAAGCTGCTTCGGGCCAAGAAGGCTGAGCGGGCTGAAGTAGAAAAGGCCGGGAGGCGGCGGGCAGGCAGCGAGTTTCTGGTTAAGCTGGACCATGAGGGTGTGACCTCTCCCAAGAACAAAAACTGCAAGGCCCTGCTCATGAGCGACAAGGACTTTGGACCCAAGCTGGGGCGACCTCTGGCTAGCCCCAGTTACGCACACCCAGCCCTCATTGGCAAGGACAAGAAGGGGCGGACCCCTGTGCATACGCTACCCATGGGACTGGCTCTGCGCAAGTACCCACTGCCCTGTGATAGTGACTGTCCCAGCTCCTACTCCGATGAGGATGAGGATGGGCCGGGGTTAGCCACCGGCGTTCCCTCCCGATTCCTCACCCGCCTATCCATGTCGTCCTCCTCCTCTGGCTCGTCCACGTCCTCCTCCTCAGGCTCCGTGTCCACTTCCAGCCTGTGTTCCTCAGACAATGAGGACTCATCTTACAGCTCAGATGACGAGGACCCCGCCCTGCTGCTGCAGACCTGTCTCACCCGCCCTGTACCCGCCCTCCTGGCCCCACCCGAAGCCCTGCGCACTAAGGGTAGCAGCCCCCACGCCCACGCCCAGCGCTGCTTCCTGTCCAGGGCTGGGGTGGCTGGTGCAGGTGCAGGTGCTGGCCCCAGTGGTAGCAAATCCAAGTTCAAGCGCAAGGAGACCCTGAGCTTCTCCAAAGCCAAAGAGCTTTCTCGGAGGCAACGGCTGCCCTCCGTAGAAAACCGGCCAAAGATCTCAGCCTTCCTGCCTGCCCGGCAGCTGTGGAAGTGGTCGGGAAACCCCACACAGGTAGGTGGCCTGTCTCCCAGCACCCACATAGGGCAGCTCACAACTGTCTGTAACTCTAGCTACAGGGGAACCTGCACATAAAATACCTTTTGTTGTTGTTTGAGGCTTGGTGGTGGTGGTTTGGTTTTTGTTGGTTCAGTTATTTTTGCCCCCTACAGAGTTTCTCTATGTGGCCCTGGGTGTCCTGGAATTTGCTCTGTAGACCAGGCTGGCCTCGAACTTAGATCCACCTTCCTCTGGCTGTCTCCTGAATGCTGTGTTTTTGTTTTTATTTTTACTTACTTAAGCCATTTAGAAACCCCCGAGCAACAACAGGAACCCGCCAGTAACCTAATGAGACAAACAGCCAGCATTGTGATCGGCACCTTAGAGAGTTGTCTTGCATGTTTGGTCACACAAGTGACCTGCACACTGGGAGTGTGTGTTCTGCTAGTTTTTCATGTTGCTCCGCCCCTTGGCTATGCTGCTAGAGGAGCCTTTCCTGACCTGGGGACCAGCACTTGTTTGGGGCTTTTTGGTGTTTGGTTGTGACAGGGTCTCACAGTGTGGCCCCGGCTGACCTGAAGCTTGCTTTGTAGCCCAAGCTGGCCTCGAACTCACAGAGATCCTCCTGCTCCTACCTCCTGAGTGCTGGGGTTAAAGGTGCAGTGTACCACCTTGCTCAGCTATTTGGGTTTTACACACACACACACACACACACACACACACACTTGTAAACCAAACTGCAGTGAGCATCTCGTATGCACGTCTCTGCCTCTGGACTCCACTGTAGTATTTCTGTCGTGACCTCATAGGGAACCTGTTGCAGTGGTGACACTTCTCCATCCATCCTGTGCCAGTTTTCTGCCCTCCCAAACACATGCAGAGACGCACCACCTGCCCCTTCCGAGAGCGCTCAGTTTCCCCAGCCACCACCTTTTCTTAAGCTTCCTGGGTCCCTCCTCATGCTCCGGTGTCTGCTGGTCTGCCCTGCAGAGGAGAGGCATGAAGGGGAAAGCCAGGAAGCTGTTCTACAAGGCCATTGTCCGAGGCAAGGAGACCCTGCGCATTGGGGACTGTGCGGTCTTCCTGTCGGCCGGCCGGCCCAATCTGCCCTACATCGGCCGCATCGAGAGCTTGTGGGAGTCATGGGGCAGCAACATGGTGGTGAAGGTCAAATGGTTCTACCACCCCGAGGAGACCAAGCTGGGGAAGCGGCAGAGTGATGGAAAGGTAGGGTGCCGGGGGAGGGGGGTCCGGCGGGTGCGGTGGGCCTTCAGGAGAATGGGCAGCATCTCAGAAGCCAGCATCACCTTGTCCTAGAAACCCTTTCCAAGCACTGAGCCTTCCCTTGGGTGTGGGGTGTTCGCTCACCCTGCAGAATGCGCTGTACCAGTCGTGTCATGAGGATGAGAATGACGTGCAGACCATCTCGCACAAGTGCCAAGTGGTGGGCCGGGAGCAGTATGAACAGCTGATTCGGGCCCGCAAGTACCAGGACCAGCAGGACCTCTACTACTTGGCAGGCACCTATGATCCTACTACTGGGCGCCTGGTGACAGCCGACGGCGTGCCCGTCCTGTGCTGAGCTGCCTCTGCCTCTACCCACCCAAGTCCACGGCTGCAGCCAAGAGGTCAGCCAGCCAGGAGCTGGTCTGAAATATGCAACCCCCCAGGCGGGATCAGACTTCTCCTCGAAGTTCTCTGGAGAGAGCTCCTAGGATGGACCCCCAATCCCATCCTAGCCGCTCTAGGGGGAGAGCCATGCCGGTCCCACAGGGACCGGCTGCTCTGCCTCTGTACCGCAGTTCTCGAGAGATTAGAATCCAAGCCATATTTCCCTAGTACCTCCGACTGTCTCCCACCAGGGAAAGCAGAAATCAGGTGTGTTGTCTATTTATTTCTCTGTGTAAATATTGTATTTCTGTGGGGAAGTTTTATGGGGGAAAAAGTGGAAAAGGATTTTTTTCCCCACCTTTGCAACAAGGGTGGATGCGTGACAAGGGTGTGTGTGTGTGTGTGTGTGTGTGTGTGTGTGTGTGTGTGTGTGTGTGTGTGTAGGGGTTTTGTCCTGGGGTTTTCTTTGGAAATGCACTGTTCTCAGCCTAGTTGAATTCCAACAGGGGCATCTGTGACTGCAGAGGCTGCTGGAATGGGGGCGAGGCCAAAGGCCGTGGGATGGTCACATGAGACCCAATCATACCCTCCAATCTCTTGGGGGCCAACTGTGTGAAGGAAATTACACTGCGGTTTATTTCCTTTCAATACATCCCATCCGTGAAAGTATTGGGGTGGGGGCAGTGATGGCGGTCCCCAGAAGGACAGGGGTTCCAGCCACAAGATGAAAACCAGGATCGGCCTGCAGGCCAGTCTCAGCCTGCCCCGCTCTCTAGCCCAGGAGTATGGCAGCAGCCACGTTATCTCTTACCTCTGTTTAAAACAAATGAACAAATATTTTGAAATATCAGTAAGAAAAATGGATGTTTTAGAATTTATTTCCTGAATATTCCAAGTCATTTCTGGTTTCCGTTTCCATGGCCAGTTTGATGCAGGGAGAGAAGCCTGACCTCACTGAAGCAGGATGTAGCCGGCCCCCAGGCCCCTCCACCTCTCAGCCCCTTCCTTATCCAGGGCAGCAACTGCCTCCCCACAAGAGCTGCAGGGCTTCCACAATGGTGCAGCTGGTCCAGGCCCCTGTCTGGGCCAGAATTTGGGGCCCGCCTGGGGCTGGTCCACAGTTCTATATGAGTACCTTCTCACCACTAAGACACACCCCCTTTCCACACCAGACACTTTCCCTGGGGCCCCACCACCTCTGGATAACCTCAGGTGTGGTTAATGGCATGGCTGAGCCGGAGGTTCTGGAGTCAGAACGGTAGAAAGGAAGGTGCTGCTCACCCAAGGCGGGAGGCCCTTTGCTCACCCCACCCCCAAACAGTTTCTGGACCTTTTTTTATAGCCACTCAACGGGGCGATGGCATGGCAGGGTCCCCTCTGGCCTCTTGTGCACACATCCTGGCCCCAAGTACCAGGAAAGCCCAGCGGTCCCCACTTTTTCTGTGATGGAAAGAGCAGGCTAGACCCATGGACCAAAAGCCTTTGTCCTCCCCAGTGTCCCACTGGGCCAAGGCTTCCTAGGAAGCAAGAAGTATTGATGGGCACCCAACCCTAACTGGGAACCCTCAGCCTCTCTTCCTTTGCTCAGGCGCACCAGGAGTCTGTCCCGATCCCAGGGACTCCATTTTTCTCACTAGTTGTTCCAAGGGTCACTCTTGGCGGCCCACAGGATAATCAAGGGTACCCATTCCTGGCTGTCCCATCACCCCGAGGGTTTCTGTTCTCCACATGAGTGCAATATTTCATTCCTGGTGGTCTTTAGAAGAGACAGCCACCAAGGTCCTGCTCACAGCTCGGGATCCAGAAGATGGTGACAAAGCAAGAGCCAGGGCCGGCACTAGGAAGGCGGCTCAGAACCCCAGTACCCAGGAGCCCCGGAGCACATAGAAAGTCTGTTTGTTCTGTATGCCGCCACCTTCTCCATGTTTCTTCTGCTGAGCTGACCTCTTTTATCTGTCTTTATCTTTAGCCCCGCCCCCACCCTTTTCCTTTCTTGCCCTGTGTACGCACGCAAATGGCGTGACCCTTCCTCCCCAACTGTGGCTAACGTGGTAAAAAGCACGATTCTTGTAAATGTGTAAACTAAGAGGCTGGGTTGGATTTTTTTTTTTTTTTGATGTAAACACTAAATACAAAACAAAACAAAAAAAAAAACACAAAGGTTTTATGAACAGCAAACTCTATGTAAAGGCATTTTACTATTAAATTTTTTATTGATAACTTGCTTAAGAATAAATATATGACCATTGTACAGGTGCTCGGTAGTCCAGATTGTGACTGTACCTGCCTCCTACATGTGTGTCACACGGTCATTCCTGTGTGGGCTGGGGGAAGACTGGCTAGAATGGGTTTGTGCCGCCTTAGGCTTAGAGATGCCACCCTTCCCCTGGTCATATACCTTGCTTGATCCTAGGCTGGACTTGTTAGTCAGGCACGAATGTTAGTCACCTGCCAACCTTAACCACTCAAAGAGCTGTGGTGGAGTCCACAAAACACAGGGCAAGGGGGAGAAGACCCCAAACACTGATGCTCCACACTGGAAAAACTGCCTTGGCCAGGGCTGAATGGATTTGTTCAACAAAGAATGTCCCTGCCAGACGGCTATGCCAAGAATAATACGAAACAGTTCTGATAGACACAGTGGCGCACGCCTGTGACCTCAGCACTCAGGGCGCAGAGACAGATGAGCCCCCTTGAGTTTGATGCTGGCTCGCTCCTTGTAGCAAGTTCCAAGCTGGCCAAAGATTGCACGGTGAGACCCTGTCTCTTGGGTAAAAAGTGCTCATTGCTAAGCAAGTCAAGTGACCAAGACTCAGGGAGGGAGACAGGACTATGCGTGGCCTGGTCAGGAGGCTGCAGACCCAAAGCCCAACACTGACCAGGCAGGACAACTGGGACTTGTAATTAACTACTGATGCCCTGAGATGCAACCCCAGCAGGGGACATGTAAAGGAAGGTTGGCTCTGGGAGCAGAATGGGGTCCTTAGCTTTCTACCTCCGTGTGTAAGGATCTGTAAGGATTGTGGTGCATAGACACTCAACCCAGCCCTGCCCGGCTGGTGTGTCTTCCTCTCCAGTGTTACCTGAACTATTTTGGTAAGAGATGCCCCTCTCATGGAAGCAGGACAAGCTCCGAGTGGCTGTGTGGTCCAGCAGGTATCTGCTGCATAGACAGCCACCAAATTCTTCCTTTACCCCACTCTAAGTCCCACCAAAAGCTGATAGGTAAGGGCCATGAGACCAGGTGTGCAGGGTGCTGGTGAAGTAGTTAGCTGCGGGGGGGGGGGGTGTATACTGAGTCCTGGCATTATCTGAGACTGACCTTTGGAAAAGGTGTCCTGTCTTTCCTAGCCGCCAGTGACCACTGTCTTCTGCCCACCTGGGGCCACACAAAAGGGTAGGACTCCCAGGTGCACTGCACAGGCCTCTGGTCCAGGGTCCCTCTGTGCACTTGGCACAACTGCAGGGGCTTAGAAGTGTTGAGTGTCTTCTGCCATGAACCTGTTTTGCTGGGATTGTAACTCAGTAGAGTGCAGTGCAAACCTAGGATATGCAAGGTCCCGGATTTTACCCCAGTAACACAGAGAGAGAGGTGGGAGAGAGAGGGAGGAGGCAAAAGCTTGCTCAGGGGGGTCACACAAGGAGGCTCTGATGAAAGGAAGTAGGCGGGGCCAGAGCCAGGAGGGTGTCTCTGACATCTGCCATGAGGCCTAGCAAGAGACCCTCCAGCAGGCCTTGGGCTTCTTTCCTCTGTCCAATCAAGTCTACTTGCAGCCAGCAGAGCTGAGCAGCAAGCATGGCTGGGAGCAGCTAAACAGCCAGCCTCCAAGACCCCAGACACACAGGCAGGCAGAAGCCAGCAACTACACTGGGGCCAGGTGGCCAAGATAACACCTCATGAGGTAGGTCATGCTGTTAGCAGGCAGCCCTGATTGTCCCCGAGTTAATCCAGGCAGCTTTCTGAAGAAAGGACACCCAGGTAGGACAGAGCAAGTAGAGAGAAGAGGAAGATAGTGGCTAGACATGGGGAGGGGGACTGTAAGGCCCGTAGCTACTTGCTGACAAGCAGATCGCCAAAGAGCACCAAGAGGCCACAGACAGATGGCTCCTTTGTGACCTTGGGTCAGCATTAAAGGGGCCAGGCTGGTCCAGACCCCAGGAAAGATTCCTCACCAAGACAAAGGTGCTGGTGTGGAAGTGTACTAGGCAGGACCAGGAGGGTGCTGCTCACAGGCCTAGGAACATGGCAAGTGGGGCAAGCCCCAGGCAGGCTACTGCTGAACACATTGTACTAGCCCCCAAGTTCAGACCTCCCCGTAGGAGTTCCAAGGGGCACAGGCAGGACACACTCCGGGTGGAGCCGACTCTGAGTCTGACTCCATGTCTCCAGGAGTTTAGACATTGTGGTCCTGGCTCTCCAGGACCCGCTGCCCTCAGAACAGGGGCTGGTCCAAGGGCAGGAAGGGACATGGAGAGGACATGGGCTGTGGCGCCCCGAGGGTTAAACATGCAAGACTCCACTTTGATCAAGACAAACGAGCCATTATGTGAAACGCTGGAGCAAGATAAATGACGGCACTGGGTGAGCCGAGATCAATAAAAGTGATGTTTTATCAGGTAGAAATGACAACCCGGCTGATCGCAATTCGTTTTTAATACTTACAAACGAATCGGAGACGAGGGGGCTTTAATTGCTGGGCGCCAGCCTTGGCAAGGTTGCCAGGGGCTGGTGGAACACTGAAACTACTTAGGCCGGGCGTAGGGGAGCCCTCACCAGCAACCAACTTTGAGAGGGGCTCAGAGACCCTGGGGTGTCACAGCCCTGCATGAGCATCATGTCTGAAGCATCCGGGAACAGAGGCAGGTAAGGAGGGGCTGCCATGGCTCACAGGTAGGTCAAGGAAGCTCCTGGAGTAGCTGTCAGGACAATGGAGTGTGGTTCCCTACCCTCGCCACTGCTATTCTACAGCCAACCCTGTACCCTCAGCCCCACCCCCACCCCTACACGCTACTCCCACAGGCCCTATGGAGCCCCCATTTTTCTACCCTGACAACCAGAGAGAGAACCGACCTCCTGCTTTCTTGAGCCACTCCTGGGCACCACACAGTCCTTGCATCTCCACAGGCCCCCTGCTCAACACTGCTCAAAGTGCTGAGGAGCTCTGCCCTTGATAACACATCCAGCCCTCTCTCTGTCCCCCAGGCACCAGACCGTAGCTTACAGGGAACCATGAGGCTATAACCCAGCCCTCCAGCGTACTCTGGGGAGAGGCAGGTAGGGCAAAGACCCTGCAGTGTCTGCTCTCTGACTCCACTCTCACATCACAGGCTTCGCCCCAAACCTGCTGCGAGACTCGGGTGAGGGTGGTGGGAACCAGCCTTGGAACCAGCATGTGGGCAGGGCTAACCCAGTCCCTACCAGGGGTCCCATTGTAAGGACTGAGCTCCCCAAGTTCACTGTTTCAACACCTCCTGGTGGGATTCAGACATGGGGATAAAACAAGGCCTCAGTTAGACAACTGGATACAGGGAAAGTGGGATTCCACCTGCTGTCAGAAGAGGGGCTCCCAGGTTCTGTCTCCGGAAGCTCCTTGGGGACCCGGTGGCAATAGGTTCCCTTGGGGTGTGGCCCTATATTGGGTGGACTCTTCCTGAGACATCTGCTTCTGTGGCGCACATGGTGGGGCCTGCATTCGCTCATTCCCTGCGCAGAGATCTGCACTAAATGAAGGTGCTGTCTATCTGCCATGCCCATCTGGTAAATCAGACAGCCCCTCTCTCCACACGTGTGGGGGACCCCATAGAAAAACCTGTCAGGAGCAGGGACAGTCCCACAGCTGAGCAGGCCGAGGCAAAGAGATACAGAGGGATGCAGCCCAGGAGGACTGTTGGCAGGGACAGGTTCCCAGGACTGAGGAAGCCCCAACTGGGTCATTCAACCTACAAGTCTCCTTTGCACCACAAGCCTAATCTCAGGAAGAGCATCTGTCAGACTTACCTGAGTGTCACACCCACCTCTGAAAGATGGAGGGGTACTGTGGCCCCAAAGTCAGCTCTGAGGATCCCATATACACCCTCTTCACTAGGAACCTGGACCGACTCTGGTGGCAACAAAAGCCAGATTGGGACCCAGAGAGAGCCTGGCCCTAGGAGAGCCAGAGCAGTTCAGGCACTAAAAGCCATCCCTGCTCTAGGAGGGGCTCTGCAGGGCTGCTGATCAGAATACTTTCTGCAGACTTCGCTCACCCCCTCTGCAGAGGCTCTGGCCCCCAACCAAAGGAACCCTGAGAGCATCCAGTCCATGCTAACAGGAGTGGGTCCCATCGCTACCAGTTTGGGACAATCTTAAAGGAGAGTTCTCTGGGCGATTGTGTGACTTCTGCAGTCTGGACACGTTCGACCTCCATACAACCCCCTGGAGTCCCGAGGGCCTGGGGGAGGGCCTTCCTGAAGCTGGAGAAGCCACAGACCCCAGCGGCACAGAGAGCAGCTGCCAAGTCCAGAGGAGGATTACAGGGCAGACAGCTCTGTGGGTTCCATGTGCCTCTACTGTGTCTCTGGCCTCCTAGGAAAGTACGGGGAGGAATGCTCCGCCGCATGAGAGTCTGCAGTCCCCCTCTGGACTGTGTCCCTGTCTGCTCTTTGGGGCACCCAAAGCAGGTAGCACATCCTCAGAATGTAAATGTGAAAGACCAACAAGACCAGCCTAGGCCACCACCTTCTGCTCAGTCCTGCCTCCCTCAGCCCCAGACTCATAGCAGAAGTGGCTTACGCCTCCAGCCTGGTCTAAGATTTCAGGACTAGCCATACCACCAGAAGAGGCTTGTGATGGTGCCCTGAGCCATCAGAAAAGAGCTCTAAGCACGTGGCCCTTCTGCCTGTGGGCTGTGTTCTAGACCTGCATAACACAGCCTGTTTCCTTCCGAGCTGTCTGTCTTTCTGCCCTCCCGAGGTTAATTTGGAACTCACCTGAGGTCTCGCCTTTGCCCAAGTTTCTAAGCAGCCCTCCCAACAGCTGTGGAACGGTCTAGAGGCCTCCTCACAGTTGGGTTTGCTGAGGAGGGAAAGTTAAAACAACCATTTTTATTTGCAAGCCTCCAAAGAAGTTTATGATCTTGCCCCCTTTCGGGAAACCTGTTTCCACTTAGGAGAAACAGGCTCGGAGCTGCTGTGAGCAGGCAGGTGAGGAGACACACTCTGCTGGTAATTACATTTTCCCCTCCAGGTCCTCAGCTGCCCTCTATGACCCTATGTGAATAGGTCTAGGGCACCCCGGGGCACCTAACATGGCTCCCATTTGGGGGTGCCTCTAAGCAAGAGGAGCAATGTGGAGGGTTAGAGGTGAGTATGAACAAGACACTGATGGGCAGAAAAGAAGGGCGCCAAGCAGCCTAAGGGTAGGGCTCTCAGCTCTTGGAGGCAGAATGGGCAATTCGAGGTGCTTGCAACAACGTTTCAAGCTTCTAGTGCATAGAATTTTAAACAAGTACCAAAAAGCCATCGGAAGACCACAACCTCAGGGCCCAGGCTACTACAGTGAAGAGCCCACTTTGTGTCTACCGACTCCTGCGAGGTCCTCCCTGTTCTCATTTGGGTCTACCGACTGCCATGTGCATCTCTAGCCACATGACTCAGGGTAGGCCAATCATAGCACTTGTACCTCCCCCAGCCATGGTGATTGGCTTTCAGGTGGGCACCTGACCCAGCATGAGCCAATCAATCAGAGCTTTCCCTGGGAGAAAAAGAAACACAGAAGTCCTTCTTGGGCGTCATCAGGAGGAATACCATGCACTGGCCTCTCTGTGGTTGCCTCCAGCACTCTTGGTACCAGGACGCTGGCAGGAACCAGACTCTCTGATAAATTTCAGAACTCAAGGGTTTAATCTGAATTCAGAGAAGGAGCAAATATTTGTAAAATAAATGTTGCATGAAATGCTTGGGGCATACCTATACTACAAATGGCTCATTCTTCATCTGAAATTTGAATTTAACCTAACATTTTATATTTTATTGGCTAAGTCTAGCAAGTGTGAGATCCAGCTGTCCAATTCAAACTGGGTATGCCCCATTCCCCTTTGCCATAAACAGATGCACCCAGCTGTCCTACATGGCTTAGAAAGGAATACAGAAAAGAGATTGTTCTGGCCCTCCCTCACCTCAAGTTCACGGCCCCCTGAGAAGTGCCAGCTAGCCAAAACTATGGCAGCCCAGCTTTGCAAACATCTCCTATGAGGGTGCCCGCCCAACCTCAAGTAGACAAGTGAGCCTTTACAGAACTTCCCTGCAGAAAGCAAGCAAACAAGCAGAACAAAACAAAAGATAAAACTCACTCCAAGGGTTGAGTTAAAAAAAAAAATGGATCAATTGTCTCAGTGTCTGAGACTAAAAGTTTGTGGCACAGAAGATGGAAGACATATTGGCCCGTGTCTGGCTATACACACCCTGGGTGCTCATCACCAAAGCAAACACACACTGGAAGATGAAGAGGGTACATGATCTCCCAAAACTAGCCCAAGGCTTCCTTGAGGAGCCTGTGGACAGAAAGGACCCCATCATGGGACTCTGTAGTATCCACAGCAGGCCTGGATTGCTTCAGGCAAATGACCACACCTTGGGGGTCCATGTCTGTAATCCCAGGATTTGAGAGGTAGAGACAGGAGGGTCAGAATTCAACACTCACTTGGCTGCTTACAGAACTTGAGGCTAGCCTGGGCTACAAGAGACCCTATGTAGGTTGATGTCAAGGTGATACATGATTGAACAGTAGAGAGTGGGTGGGGACAAAGTGCTGGTAAAGCGGAAGAGGAGGAGAAAGGAGATGGGAGAGGAGGCAACATGGAAGCAGACGTGGCTGTTTCTCTCAATGCATCTCTATATAGATAAGGTTGTTATGATTATTTCTAAGGGTTTCTATGGGTTAATGTATATTATCTAGGTGGGCAGTTTATATCTTTTTCAACTGGTTGTAAGTTTATTGTATAAAGGGGTTGTGGATTGAGAATTTAACATCTAAACCTGTTTGATAAGTTACTGGTTGTTGAATCATGACTTTACCAGGCTGTAGAGGAAAACAATGTGTGTGAAAGTAATGGCTGAGATAGGTGGACAGAGTGAACTGACCAGGAAGTGAACAGAGTGGAGGGGGGCAGCTTGCGGATCGTGTGATGGCGTCCAGGCGCCTGGCTCTGCACTAGAGCAGCTCCCACGGAGTGTGACCTCGGGAAGCAACAGAAACTTTTTAATATTTGCTGCAACAACTCTGTCTCAAAAAAAAAAATCTTTATTCTTCTGATATCATTTGTGATGTCCTGCAGCTTACCAGTGGCCAGGCTTCTGTGGGTCTGTCCATCATGGCGTGGGTAATAACTGTTCTCACCTTAGTGGACACTACTCTGGACTGAACAGCCCATGGTCTCTCTGTAGAGCACCTGTCTAGCCCCACAGCAATAGAATATGATTGGGAATAGTTTTAGAAGAAGCTGACCCTCACCCCTACCTGGGTATCCAGGACCCTGCTGGACTGGGGCAGGTCCTGGCCAGAGGGAGGAGAAGAGGACGAGTTGGGGTTTTCTCCTTCACTGGTCACACCAGTGCCCAGGGTTTATTTAGCCTCCTCTCTGTGTCAGTGCCTTGCCATCTGTGACACGGAGCCTACAAGACACCAAGTGGCTCACGGACAAGGATCGTCAAGCACAGCCCCAAGGAGATGGGATGTCGGCTGGCAGACTGGCATGTGTGTGGACAGGGAACCTCAGGAACATCCTCTAGGAAGAGCTGTGATAACAAGGACCTTTGCAACTCTGGCTGGGCAGGGACACAAGGGCTGACCCCAAGGACAAGGATTGGTCCACCTGACCTGGGAACAGCCTTCCCATCTGCACAACAGAAAGGAAGGTACCTCGTCTGGAGCCAACCGTATTTTCTCTCATATCCTGAACCAGTTAAACAGACCATCCAGCATTTTATTCCCCAGCCCTCGGGAAGGCCTGGAGTCCTCCCTTCCCTGTGAGATCTCAGTACCAAGAGGGAGCAGAGTCCTCTTTGCCTTGAACCAGGGGCTGAGCTGACAGTGTCAACTATCAGAACCGTGGTGAAGATGAAGGCTCAGGGCAGACATGGTGGTGCACACCTTCAACCCCAGCACTTGAGAAGCAGAGGTTAGAGGGACTCTATAAGTTTCACGAGCCTGATTTACAAAGCAAGTTCCAGGCCAAGATAAGTCCCTGTCTATGACAAATAGAGGACAGAGTGGGGAAAGAAGAAAGAGGAAAAGAAAAAACAAAACAAAAAAAAAAAAACTAAAACTAAACAAACAAAACTAAGGCAAAAAAAAAAAAAATACCTGTGTGCAAGTCCTTCGAAGCTCACATAAAAGGATGACAACACATGACTGAGGTCTGAGAATAGCTCAGTGCTGCCTACCACATCCAAGGCCCTGGGTTCAATCCCCAGTACCACTGAAATGAAAACAGACATCAAAATGTCTAATTCAGGAGCTGGAGAGATGGTTCAGTGGTTAAGAGCACTGACTGCTTTTCCAGAGGTCCTGAGTTCAATTCCCAGCACCCACATGGTGGCTCACAACCATCTGTAATGGGATCTGATCCCTCTTCTGGTGTGTCTAAAAACAGCTACAGTGTATTTATATATAATAAATAAATAAATCTTTAATTAAAAAAAAAAAAAACATGTCTACTTCAGGCATGCAGTGGTGGCACATGCCTTTTGTCCCAACATTTAGGAAGGATAGAGGCAGGTGGATCTCTGTGAGTTCCAGGCCAACCAGAATTACATAGAGGAACCTTATCTACAAACAAACAAACAAAAGGTCACAGAGACAATCTAGTTCTCAAGGAACACGAAGAGGAGGAGACCATGAAGAAAGACAAAAGAAAACCTTGTGCACGTTAAAGCTGGGATGATATAGAGATTAGCATGACCCCTACACAGGGGTGATACACAAATTGATGAGGCTTTCAATATTTAGAGAGAGACTGACAGACAGACAGGCAGGCAGACAGACAAGAGAAAGGAAGGTGAGAGAGGAATGCCTCATGAGTCAAAGTTCTGGAGCTTTCCTCACCTGCCTCTTCTTAGGCTGTCCCCAACTGGATTGGACAGACTAATCTGCTCCCTGGGAGCTGTTTCCTTTGTGTGTGAACATGTGATAACTCTGGCATTGGCCCGACAGCCTCAATAAAGGCATGTCTGAGTGCTACATATGACTATAGAGTCTCCTGTTCTCGGCATTAGCTTTTTCTTTAAAGCTACCAGGAAGATCCCCAACACCAACTCTCCCTTTTTCCTTCAGGGTGAAAATTACATCACCTCCTAGCTTCCCTTGCAGCTATATGCAGCGGTGCTGGTGAACATGGAGTGGGAAGAGTTCTTCAAGAGCTGTGCCTGATTTCTCTCCTGACTGGTTGGAATGTAGACTAGAGAGAGCATTAACTATCCTCTTTATTATGAGAAGGAAGCCACATTTGGAAATAGCTGAAGGACAAGACTGTCCGGTCCTGAAGGACCCAGTTATTTGAGAGGCACAAGGGGCACCATGCCTTCTGGGAAATGGGCGAGAAAGAAGAGTGAGACCAAGCAAAATGGTTGTCAAGGTCTATTTAATTATGTCAGAGACTAAGCCCCCAAGGCCAAAATAGAGACTAGTCCTCAAGGCTAGCCCTCAAGGCCAAAATGCAACCCCCTCTAAGTCTGGGCTTCTGATCATGCACACACATACACATGCACACACACATACACACATATGCACACACATACACACATGCACATACACACATACATATGCATACACATACGCACATGCACACACACACATGAATCCATACACATATGCACACACACCACACCATCTCATGACTTTCAATTACTAGATACCCCTCCCATTTCCTCATCTATAGCTTGCACATTTCTCCAGAACAAGGCCCCACCCCCATTTGGCTAGGACACCCTTTAAGAGACCCTCCAGGACTCTCGTCCCTGAGGGCACAGTCCTCTATAGTTTGATGTCACTGCCAGGTCAGGCCTTCTAACAGTGTGGAATACTCATCACAGTCTGCAATTATGTATTTATTGTGGGTTTATTTGACTGCTGCCTTCCCTGGCCTGTCATTAACATGATGGCAGAGCTCCTGCCTCCGTGTTCACCACAGTGTCCTCAGCATCCAGGGGTCTGGGCACAAGAAGGCATTCTCACGTTGTCCTCAGCTCCCAGGTTTGCTCTGACCCAGAGTTCTGCACACCCCAACCCTGCCCCAGCCATCTTCTTCATTGGCCTGTTTTTGCTGATACTAAAGCCTTCCTGCAGCAGACTCGGGCCCAGACAGTCTGGTCTTCTGAACTCTGGTTTCAGACATGAGGAAAGGGTGCCTGTGTGGCAGGGGTAAGAGGCTCCTTTGAGCTTTGGGAGATTAAGGAGTGGCATGCATACCCTTAGATTTCCCTCATGACTGACAGAAAGAGATGGAAATACAAAACGCTTGAAAGGACATGTGGCCACTAGAACCTCCTCCTGAAGAGCTACTGCCCTGCTCTGAGTGACAGTGGATGTGCAGAGAAACCAGTGAACACCCTGCGGCCCCACAACATGGAGGGCATAAGCTCAGCACAGCAGAGAAAGCCCCCAGGAGCTACAGTAGCAACCACACAACCATCCCTGACTGAGGCCAGGCAAAGGCAGTCAGTAGCAAGGAAGAAAAGCAATGTCTGCCTCATGGGTAGGAGGGGGAAGGGCAGAAGTTCTACCTCATGCATTTTAGGAATAGTGCATTTATCCCAAATGTTTAAGATAAACAGAGGCAGTGCTACAGTGTAGCTCAGTAGTAGAGCCATTTCCTAGAAGATACAAAGCCACTGAATTCCTAGCACTACAAAATATATGCATGCATGCATACATACATACACACATGTAATACATATGCAAATGCATGCACGAAGACACACACAAATAAGCATGCATACATATATACAAACATATACATGCATGCACACACATGCATGCATGCATTCATACATACATGCAGATACACATGCATACAAACATACATGTATGCATACACATACATATATACATACACATATACATGTGCACATACACGCATACATATATACACATTCATACACATATGTGCATACATATACACACACATATATACATGCAAACAGATACACACATATAAACAAATATATATATATACAAACACATGTATGCCTGCATACATATATGCATACACACATATACACATACATAGATATATGCATGCATGCAGACACACACATACAAACATATATACATATATATATATATATATATATACGTACATACATGCATGCCTACATACATACCATGGATCTGTCTAATGTCACATTGCCACGTGTGTATCTGAAGGAACTGTCACTATAACCATCTGACCAGCCTTTGTGTTTTCTGTTTCTGTCCCTGTTCAGAGCTTGTGGCTTCTGCTGGAGCCTCAGGGCTCTATAGCACCATGCCCAGGCTGAGCTATTGATCTCTGGCCTCTCCTGGACCATTTTCTCTATGGTCTCACCAGGAGATGATGTCTGCTGGTACGTTGTGGCTGTTCCAACTCCCCAGGGCACCTGTACCCCAGCACCACAGCCAGGGCTGCTCCTCTGAGGACCCTGCTCAACTCACCTCCAAAGCGCTGTTCTCTGGCTGCCCCAGGGCTCAAGGCAGCTAGATCCGGACTTAACTGCTGTTTCCAGGCCCATAAACACCAGTTTTTAACAGCAGATTTGGGTTTGGCAAGCACAGCCCTGCTTTGTCTGCTGCCCCTGCTCACAAGAAGGCTGCCTAGAGCAGGCAGGAGGCCGAGGACTCTGGGGCCAGACCTGTGAATTACAGGACAGCAACTTCGAACAGGTGGGGCCAAGTGAGTGATCGAAGAACAAGAGAGTGACCCTTACCTGAAATCATCCATGGTCCCCACACGGGCAACTCGGCTCACATGCCCACAACCCTCTTCTCCTTCACTGCAGGCAGAGCCCGTACTGACAGCGGACGTGTGTGCACTGAGCCTGTAATTGCCGACTGCAGGACACTGGACTGCACACAGCACACCCTCCTTGCAGTCACCCAAACCATCCTGTTATTATCACCATATGTTGGGGGGGTGTTGCCAGTGTCCCCAGCCTTCCACATGAGAGAGGCCCGCTGCACATACCACACCTGACAGATACCACATTCTCGGACCTGGTCTCGCCTCCTTGATCCTTGTCTTTCTTCGTCTTGTCCACCAGCCAACTCCTAACTGCCTCTAAAAGCTGCCTCCAGCTCCACATTGGTCCCCATTTTTGTGAGGAACCTTTCTAGACCTCTTGTGGTTCCCACACTCAATCTGGACTTGAGCGTGACCACACGGTGAACCATATACTTTTCCAACCCCCCCGCCAGGCACCCCCAGGGCTGAGCCCATCCTTCCTGCCTCCGAGTCATCCAGGCTAACTCCAGTATGTGCTGACTGACAATTTGAGCCCTTGAAAGGACACAAGGAAGCAGGATCCAAGCCCCCGGGACAGAGCTTAGGTTCCTACTATTACCCTGAGACCACAGCAAAGCCAGAAAACCCTACAGGAAAAACACATCCAGGAGGATAGCTGAGATACCTGAACAGCATCTCCCACTGTGTGACTTGCAGGATGTCTTCTGTGGGGACAAAGGTTCAGCCCAGTCCTACCCATCTGTCCCAAGACTGCCACCAGGCCTCCCTATGTTACATCTGCCTACTGCTTGTGAACAAAACCCAATGTTTCATAAGACACTTCTGTTTGGGGCTCAGTGGTTAAGAGCACTGACTGCTCTTCCAGAGTTCAATTCCCAGCAACCACATGGTGGCTCACAACCATCTGTAATGGGATCTGATGCCCTTTTCTGGTGCATCTGAAGACAGCTATAGTGTACTCATATAACCAAAATAAATCTTAAGGAAAGACTCCTCTGTTCACCCTTGAATGCAAGCGCAGGACACAGTCCTGTTGCTGAACCCCTGCACCCTAACACACCACCATCATCACTACCATTACCCCACCTCCCTACCCACAGCAGAAACTGACTGTAGGCAGTGTTGGCCTGGCTTCTTTTGCTCCAACTTGGGCCTCTATCCAACCAGTGGGAAGCCCTGGCTAGCCTGAGGAAAGTATACACCACCCAGCACCTCCCTGCGAGGTCACCACGTCTCCTTTCCAAGGTCACAGCTCCTGAACTGGGCCTCTCTCTCTCCTGCAGCTGCCCTCCAGGTCCGGGGTGGCGGCTGCTCCCCTTGGTTGCTGGCTTGGGTACTAAACATCTCTCCTTTAAGCCATGTATTTTCCATCTATTCAACTCTCCTCAAATGTCCCGTCTGAGGGTGCCATAAAAATGTAAGACCGTGTCAATTGCCCGTATCAAAAAACATTCTCGTATGTTCCACTTGGAGTAGTTTGGAGGGGAGACTAATGGAAACGGCCAGGGGGGGACTAGCCCCCAAGCTTGCACAGAGGCCACCTCTCTTTGTGTCCCCAGGGCTTGAGAGGAGGTGTCAAAACCGGACTCGGTCCAAGAATGAATAGATGCCTCCACCACTGAACAGCAGGACCATGTCTTCCTTTCCTCCACCCCACCAGCTTCAGCCTCCGAGCCAAACCCAGGTGGCGCTCTTCTGCTTCCCCCATTACCTCCCATGGGAGCCGGGGACAGCCCCGTGTTTGCCCTACCACCTCCCATCCGGGAGGCTCTGCACTCCCAAGGCGCTGCAGGAGCCTGACGACGCCCCCATGGGGACCGGAGGCTACGAGGTCCACAGGCTACCGCAGGGGATCCCCCAGGGCTGCACGGGTCGCCGTCAGGTCCCCGAGGCGCGCGAATCGCGGGCCAGCTCCGCGCCCCGCCCTTCTCCAGCAAGGAGCATCACCCCACGTGGGGCCGCTGGGGCTGTCAGTCTTGGTGTGTGATTGGTCGCTGTGCAGCCAATTAGAGGGCCGCTCCTGTTCAGGCCACGCCGATTGGCCAAGAGAGGACGGGTGGGACGGGAGTGGGGCGCCCTTTTGTTCTTTGCGCCCGCGCCGCGCGCCCGCTCCAGCCCCGCCACCTGCGCGCCCACTCCGGCCCTGCGCGCCTCCCGGAACCCCCCGCTTGTTCGCACACGCGAACTAGGAACAGCCGCCTGCAACGCAGCCCTCTTAGGGTCTGACCTTGGACGAGCTTTTTCATTCTCCGTTCCCGGGTTTCTTACCCTCGTTTTCTCCTGGTCTCCTAGGAATTGTGGCGAAGAACAGAACCAGCCTGCAGCAAGCTTGGAATGTTTCTAAAAACCTAACATTCAGTGATAGAAGGGCGCTGGGTCTTTCTTAAGAGTGAGGCCACGTGGGAAACTGCTTAGAGAGAATCTTTACCAACCTGAGCCTGTTTGCAGAATGAGCTCTTTTCCTATCCAAGACTCCGGGCTCAGTAGAAACTGGACAGAACTTCCGCCTTGAATCCAGGCTAACGCCTTCCTAAATCTTTTTTCAGTTAGTGGTAGTGGAGTTCGTCTGGGATGAAAAGTGGTGCCCCAAGAAGCCCAGAGCCAGCAAAAGGAGAGAGAGCTCTCTAGGCTCAACTGTGGGGGGTGGGGGGGTCAGGTCTGAGTCAGCTGACTTCTGGTCCCAACACCTTCCTTTTAGAAACTGCTTCAGCACTTCCCTCAGCATCCGCTGCAGAAAGGCCACAGTGCTGTGGGCTGTGAGCACTTGCATCCAGTCTCACACAGCCTGCAGAGGAGGGATCAGGCTGGGGAGCCCTTAGTAACCCCATAACGTGAGTGGACTTGGAAAGGCCCCCTGCTCAAGCCCAGGTTGGTGCAGAAGAGAGTAGTTGGGGTAGGAAGGAGGGTGCATTTCCAAGGTCCCCTCCTAGAACTGGGAGTCTAAAAGGCCCTGTCACGGTTTAAGAGTGCATGCCTAGCAAGGAGTACAGCGACCTGCACCTCCTAACAGCCTGACACAAGTGGCCTCTGGCAGGTGTGCATCCTAAGGACTGGATGCTGGAGGCTAACATCTGTGGG
Source organism: Micromys minutus (assembly GCF_963924665.1). Classification (NCBI taxonomy): domain Eukaryota; kingdom Metazoa; phylum Chordata; class Mammalia; order Rodentia; family Muridae; genus Micromys; species Micromys minutus. Next base: position 65,400,436 of record NC_137979.1, read on the forward strand.
CTGTTCTTACCCTGGGTGGCTGAGAACCAGTGAATGTCTGAGGGGCAATCCTCACACCATGAGGTTTTAAACATGCTCCTCTCCCTGCTGTTTGGAGGCCATAGGGCCTCTGTGCTCGTAAGAGAGTGAAAGTTACTGCAGAGGAGTCTGGTGCTGGTCCTGTGCTCCGGGGGGCTCCCAGGCATCTGGGCATTTCAGCCTCTAGCTCTTTGGAGCTCTATAGTTCCTAAGTCAATCCAGACTCCAAATACTGGAAGTCATCAGGAGAGGAGACTCCCCAGGTGTATAGGGAGGGGGAATCCCATTGTAGAAGTATTAGAAAGGATGTGGAGTCGCCCTCCAGGAGCAGACCCAGCTGGCCAGGATGACCTTGCCTGAGAACCTGACTAAGCTGTTACCATATTCCTCCTGTCCTGGTTGCTCTCAGACAACCTCTGCCTTTCTCCAAAGATCAGGACTAGGGCTGATGGGGGAGGGTTTCATTTCAGGTGGAGCCAGCCATGGTCACCTGCAGTCACTGCTGGCCACCCAACTCTTAGCACCCACCAAACTGCCTGTACTCCGTCACATGCTAGGGTATTTTTAATATTAGTCTGGAGTCAGGCAACAGATACTGGGCTCCCTGAAGCTCCCAGGGAGGGTAGAGTACTTATCAGGGGTCTGAAGCAAGCAGGAGCCCCAGGCTAGACGGCTTTGAAAGAGTTTCGCTAACTTGAGATCAGGAGTTGGTCAAGAGTGCAGGAAATGCCTGGAGATGGAGCTAGCTAGCTTCCACTGGGAGTAGGCCTCTGTAGGTGTGAAGCCTGCCTGTCCCATGTGAGCTGACTCCTGGCCACCGGACCAAGAGACAGGAAGGACACATCAAAGGGAGGTAAACACATAGAGGCTGGAAGGGCAGGGGAGAGGCTAACAATGGAAGTCACCACCACTGGGGAACTCTTTTCTGCCTTCGTATTTAATGTCGGAGGCTCGGTGACAGACGGCACTGGCTGCTCTGCAAGTATTCTGCCTGTAAGCATCTGGCAACATTGTTTCATCTGGACATGGCCGGCCCCGTTTACAAAGGAGCTGGTCGGCCTCCCTGACCTAGTGAATTGACCTACAGCCTGGTTCACGAAGTTGCCACCAAGTGGGTCGGGGAACTTTAGTCTAAACTCACTTCTGCAGCCTCTCGCTCTGGTTTTCAGTTTTACAATTCAAGTATGAATCTGGAAATCAATCTGGCTTTCACACAACAGGGGCCCTCCCATAGGAACCAATTGGTCAGTAGGAGCGGTGCGGGAGCTCCCTCCAGCGGTCATATTCAGTATGGCAGCCGCGGGAGACAAGAAGGCGGCAACGGGGGAGGGGAGACTGGGATTGCTTCCAGGATCCAAATGCTCCTGATTTGGACCATGGGCAACTTGGGGACTAAAGAAATGAACCGTTTGTCAAAGAGGGAATAGTAACATGTCTCTTATGCTAGCTGCACTGGTGCACACTTGTGATCCTGACCCAGAGGGTTGAGGCAGGAGGATCTTGAGTTTGAGTGCAGCCCAGGTCACATAAAAATTAACCAAAGAAGTTGAAGGGGTGGCTCAGGAGTTAAGGGTGGTTGCTGCTCTTCCAGAGAACCTGAGTTTGTTTCTGAGCACCCGTGTCAGGCAGCTCACACACACACACACACACACACACACACGCACACATGCACACACTCCAAAGGACTAAGCAGATGGCTCCATGGCCAAGTACAGTGGCCTGCAAACAGAAGAGCTGAGTCTGAATCTCCAGCACCCATTTGAAAAGCTGTTCTTGCCTACACAGCCCCAGCACTGAGGGCAGAAGACAGGTGAGTCCTGAGTACCAAGCAGCTTCTGATTCCATGAGAGGCTGCACCTCAAGGCGACAAGGGAGGGAAGACGCCTGGCATCTGCTCTGGCCCCCATGTGTGCACAGGCAAGAGCAAACACGAATTCCTATGCATATACCTCACACAAACGCACGATGACTGTCCTAGACGACTTCACTAGGGTCCTGAAGGGGTGGGGCCAAAGATCACCTAACCAGAAAGGAACCAGCCCAGGAGGAGCTAGAATCGTCACATTAGGAGATGGCAGGAACACATGGATAGAAACTGGAGATGGTCTGGGAGCACACCTCAGGGAGCACACCTCAGGGAGCACAACTCAGGGAGCATTCCTCAGGGAGCACCCCTCAGGGAGCACTCCTCAGGGAGCACACCTCAGGGAGCATTCTTCAGGGAGCACTCCTCAGGGAGTACTCCTCAGGGAGCACCCCTCAGGGAGCACTCCTCAGGGAGTACTCCTCAGAGAGCACCCCTCAGGGAGCACACCTCAGGGAGCACTCCTCAGGGAGCACCCCTCAGGGAGCACACCTCAGGGAGCACCCCTCAGGGAGCCCAAGAGTCAGAAGCCCAGCCTAATTTATCATCATTGCCTGAGGCTGTGTCCTAAGAAACCTAAAGCCTTTACCAACCTCTGACCTCCCCAAAGCCTTCAAATAGATCATTTCCAGGGGAGTTGTCTGCCCTGCCTTCTTGTCCCAGTGACGTTTGTAATCGATTTATTGAAACACAACCTACACATAACATAAAATCCACAGGTTGCTGGGGCCTACATATATTACAGTGTTAACTTTTTTTTTTTTAAGATTGATTGATTTTTATGAGTACACTGCAGCTGTCTTCGGTCACACCAGAAGAGGGCACCAGATCCCATGATAGATGGTTATGAGCCACCATGTGGTTGTTGGGAATTGAACTCAGGACCTCTGGAAGAGCAGTCAGTGCTCTAACCACTAAGCCATCTCTCCAGCCCCCAGTGTTAACTTTTAAAACAGCCTTAAGTGTGTTTAAGCTTTTAGTTGTCACTGGGATAGAGTGGCAGGATAGCCCACTGATCTTACAGAGGGTCAAGGTTTGCTTGCCAGCACCCATGTGCTGGTTCACAACCATCTGTAACCTGAGTTTGGGGGGAATCCCAGTTTCTTCCGGTTTCCATGGGACTATACATGCAAGCAACATGCAAGTGACACACACACACATAAATTAAAAATACATATATTTTCAAAAGCCAACATACTATAGTTTCCTCCTTAGTAAGGCTCCTATGTTAAGGTGTGTATGTCCTTGCTTACCTATCTGTTCTGGGTGGAAACCATCTTTTGTCCACTATGAATAACTACTGACAACTCTTGGAATACTAGTATCCAGGGGGAACCCTCAATTTAAAGCCAAATTTCTTATTGTAAACCACATATCTAATTTCTGCATGTTAGAAAAATATCTCAGCTATAATCACTACTGTTTTTTTTTTTTTTCCAAGACAGGGTTTCCCTGTGTAGCCCTGGCTGTCCTGGAACTCACTCTGTAGACCAGGTTGGCCTCAAACTCAGATATCTGCCTGCCTCTGCCTCCCCAGTGCTAGCATGCACGGTGTGTGCCACCTCTGCCTGGCTGATGACTGCTAATTTTTATTGAGACTTACTAAGTTTGTTTTGTGTTTTGAGACCGAGTCTCATGTAGCTCAGGCTGACCCTGAACTCCATATATAGCCCAAAATGGCCTTGAGTTTCTAATTTTCCCGACTCCACCTCTCAAGTGTTGGGCTTGCAGATGTGGGCCATCATGCCTAGTTTTGTGAGGCTTTGTACATTTAGGCGAACACTTAGTTACAACCTCTGCCAACCCTGACATGGAACCCAGAATAGTCTCTACCTCCCTTAGTCCTGGAATTATAGGTGTGTGTTATCAAGTCCTACTGCGACACTTTTGACAAGCATAGGCTGGCTTGCCTTTGGGGCTGGCTCGCGGTGGAGGTGTTGGGGAGGGGGAACATCAGGAATCAGGGCTACGCCGACAATCACCCAAGGCCAAACAAGGCCAGGAGTCAGCGTCCTATCAAGGTACGTCCAGATGGGCTCTCACCCCCGAGCCTCCCTTCCCTTGTCTGCAGTCAGGGCAGAGGCAGCACCTCTCGGGGAGACACCGAGAAGCGCACACACCGCTAAACGCTAGCCAGCAGCCGCGCGCCTATTGGTTGAGAGAACGGCAGCCCGAGCCAATCAACGCACAACATCCCAGCGCCTACTAGGAATGCGGAGGGCGGGGAGCGGCGCGCGTGCGCCCTGGGCTCTGCAGCCGGAATGGGGGATGGGAGTGGGGGATGGGGGACTTCGAGACTTTAGCTGAGCTGACTATTGGGTCCCGCGGTCCCCCACGTGATCAGGCGCGCCCCACTCTGGGCTCCGGGAGCCGGTTTCTCCTTAGGACAAAGCGCCAGGGCCTTGCTCTGGTGCGGGGAAGCCTGGGCGAGCTCCCCCGCCCCGAGCGTGCTTAGGGGACTGGGCTGACCACCCGCGTCGCTCTGGACTCCTGTCGCCCAGATGAAGGAGATGACATAGGCCACAAGGAAGCAGGTTGCATTTGAGTTCGCCGGACCAGAGAACAACAGGAAACCCGGATTCTCCCAAGTCCAAAGAGAACCTCACCACCTGGCCGTCCTTCCTGCCTTATGTGGTGTGGTGCTTCAAGCAGCCATGATAGGCCTTTCCTGACCTGGACCTTGCTCCCCAAGGGCCAGCTTGTTGGATCCGGAGCCCCAAACCATAGAGGGAGGAGGGAACAAAGGCTGGCGGATCATGGGGTGGGTGGGGCCTCAGGACCCTTGCCTGGCAGGTTCTCCAATAAAGCTTTGTAGGCCCCTGAGCTTGGAATTTCTGCTGTCTGCAGACCTGCGCTGTGTCACCTAGCTGCATGGCATTGCACAGGAACCCTTCTTACTCAGAACCCTAAAAGGACACATGGGAACTCGCAACCCCACCTGCCTCCCTGTGCTATGCACCTGCTTGGCTCTACAGGCCTCCAAGTGGTTCCAAGATTTTCACTTCGGGGACACTTGCCCTCCCTCCTTCCTTGGGGAAACCTCTACTGCAGTGTTCTTCCTACTCTGACCTCCCTACACAAACGACTTCCCTATAACCCAGTCCCTTAGCTAGGATCTGGGTCTGTCTTATCTGGCTGGGGGCAAGAGGAAGCTGTCATCAGTCAGAAGTAATGGGAGCAAAAGACAGCCCCACCCTGGTGCCTAAAGCAGTTTGAGGCTTTCCTTCAGAACAGTTCTCAGAGGAAGCCAGGATTCAGAGTCAAAGTTTATAAAGATGAGATTGCTAACAGCGTTAAGTCTTAAAGGTGATCCAGGGAAAGCATCCGGTGTACCCAGGCTCTGAGTGCAGCCTTCCCGAGCTTCCTGCTTTGAGCAGTAACCATATATGCACTTTCTTGGTGACTCCTGAGTTTTACGTTGCTCAAGGCGTTTGGAAGTGAGCCCCTCCCTCCTTCCGTGAATTAGATCACAGAGCCGGCAATTCCTGAAGTGGTTTGGGTAGGACGACAATCTAATGTGGTGAAACCATGGGTTGGGAAGGTTGCACACAGGTTAAGCCATGTCTGTTACCATGATGGGGTTTATAATCTTGCCTGTGAGATTCCTAGAAAATTGCAGGTTTATATCGGAGAAAGAAATGAGGCCAAACTCAGAGGTCATATACTCTTAAGTCTCCAGCCTGGTTTATTGCTGGTTTATTCTTATTTGAGATATCTCTGTATAACGGGGATGTTGTCTCTACAAAGACAGCCTTCACAACAAATTTTTATGAATCATGCTGGGATTCGTGACTCTCGGTAGAAGACTTCACCAAACTAGCAGAAGGGGCTCCATCCCTCTGCATATATCTTGTCTTCCCAGCCTGCCTCAAGCTGACTAGGAAGCCATGGACTTCAGGCCATTCACTAGAGATGTGGCTCTGAGCTCACTGTGGGGATGGGTGCGTGCCAATAACCCCAGCACCACAAAGTTGAAAGGCCGAAGGAGGAAAATCATCCCGAGTTTGAGGTCAGCCTGAACTCAAACAGTTAATGCCTAAAACTGTTGAGTTGGGTTTTTTTTTTAATCTCATCTTAATAAACTACATCTTTTTTTCATGGTTGTTTTGTTTGTTTCATTGATTGATTAGTTGATTGATCCGGTTTTTCGAGACAGGGTTTTTCTGTCTACCCCTGCTTGTCCTGGACTTTTCTTTGTAGACCAGGCTGACCTCAAATTCACAGAAATCCACCTGCCTCTGCCTCCTGAGTGCTGGGATTAAAGACAGTCACCACCACACCCGGCAATAAACCCGGCGTCTCTGAACTGTTGAAAACTAGTCTGCAGTGTGAAATTAAAACAGCTAAGATACTGCAGCAGGAATGGCTCAGGGTGAAGGCCTGCCGTGCAGGCACAGGGACTGCGTTTGGATTCCCGGCTCCCACATAAAGGCTAAGTGTGGAAACTGGCAGGGGAGACTCTGTTCTTAAAGATAAGATGGAGAGCCAGGAGTGAGTTCAAGACCCATGTGGTCTACAAAGAGAGCTCCAGGGCTGCTACACAGGAAACCCAGTTTCAAAGAAAAATAAATAAATAAAACAAAACAGATGGAACACTGGTGAGAAAAAGCCTCTTGGCTGCCAAGCCGGAGGACCTGAGTTCAGTGCCTGGGACTAACTTGTTGGAAGAAGAAACTGATTGCTGCAAGTTATCCTCTCACCTAAATACACACACACACACACACATGTGCACACAAGCACACACACCAAATAAATGAAGAAACAAAACACCGTGGCGGAGCACTTTAGAAACACAGCCCACATTGACCTTGGGGCTCTGCAGGTGCATAAATGACCCGGCCACCCTCACATACATGCCTACAACACACAAAACTCAGTGTGAAACTAAATGTGAAACCTTTATCGAGCCACACCTAACTTCTTTCCGACTGCAGACCAAAGCAAACCGAGAAATATTTGGGTGGGGGCGTATGCCTTTAATTCCAGCACACAGGCAGAAACAGCCAGATCTGTTTGTGAGGTTGTGGTCAGACAGGGCTCTGCAGTCAGTCTCTGTCTCAAAATTAACTAAATAGAAACAAATATTCTAGAGCATCCTTCCTCCATAAGGAAAACAGGAACACTTAGCAGAAAATAAGCAAAGATCGTCAAAAAAAAAAAAAAAAAAAGTTTTTTTCATAGTGGCCCCAAAAGAAAGAAAGAAAATTCAAATAGTCACAGTGGTCACTTATCCGCCAAATTGGCAGACACTCCCAGGTGTAAAGGAAGGTGTCCCGTGGGGAAGCTGGAGGGGCTGGCTTGGGGAGAAGGCAGACTTGGGCAGCAGGGTCTGCTATTCCAGTTCCTGAAGTTTCCCACAAAGGAAGAAGAGCAGCCGAGCCAGGCGGACCACTGAGCATTGCTGTGTGCAGAAATCAAGCAGACCCTGCAGGACAATGACGTCACAGCTCTGGCCAAGAACGGGCCCACAGATGCTGCCCCGGCCCCTTCCTGCCTCTCCCTCCCAGTTCCGCTATTGTTTGATGTTTCTGCGACACTGTGGACGATGGCTGACCAGGGACACTAAGCTGGCGTCGACAGTTGGACTCACGTTCTAAGGAAGTGCCTGCAGGATCTTATGGTCAGTGGGAGGAAGCCAGAGCACCCCACAGCCGCAGCTTTGTCTGTCTCTGCACCCTCCCCTCCTCGTTGCTGCCTGAAGTTTGTAGTGTGTGGACATATTTAATTTAGTTTTTGTTTTGTTTTGTTTTTTTTTTTTTTTTTGGTTTGGTATTAGGTGGTGCAGATTGAATGTTTTACTTTCTCAGAGGCTTCTTAGGACAGATGGCTAAAAATCTAACTCCTGATCCTCCAGTGTCTGGCTCCCTAGGGCCCCGGAGTTGTAGGCTCTAGGGTTCTGATGCTCTTTTGGCTCCGCCCCCTGTGGTAGCCTCCTCTCTTCCGTTTGGTCCCACCCCCTGAAATAACCTCAGCTTGAACAACCTTTGCCAGTGAGTTCATGTACCTGCAACCAGTGGCTGCAATCTCACTTTCGTAAAACTGTGCCATCTGGGTAAGGGTACAGCCCTGACCCCTCCTTGAGGCTGACAAGGTTGTGATTGTGGCTCACAGGGAGAGTTTGGACCCTACACATTCCTTAAAATCTATCATCAAGATAGACAAAATCAGCATGTCCAGGTAAGGATTTTATTTGCTGCCAATGTGAGCATTTTCAGCAAAAAGAAACTGAGAAAAAAAAATCCAAATCTTGAATACATTGGGTGGGTCAGAGTGGACTGAATTGCAGGACCTCCCACAGAGAGTTTGGGAGGAGCCATGTTCGCAATCTGGGGTGTGAGTCTAAAACTGCTGCAAAAGCTGGAGCCTCCTTACAAAACTGGAGGACGAGAGATTAAGACCAACATGGGTGGACACCGAAACTACAGCATCTTGGTGCTCCTGTCCTGCCCACGTCTACCCTCCCACCGTGTCTGTGGCCACAGGCGTGATAATGCGCATGGAATCAGGCTGTGAAGGTTGCCATGGTTTCTGGTTCCACTCTCCCACAGGGGTTGCACTTGGCAGAGGGTGAGCTACCCCAGCCCGGCCACACCCTCAGGGGAGACCCCGAGCCAAAACCACCCCAATCTGCCCACTCGCAAACACTGTGTGAGGTAACAGATGTCTGTTCAAGCTCTAGGGTTCTAAGGTCATTTGTTGCCTGGCAATAAAGAGTTGACACACCATCTGCACTGGGGTATTTTTCTTTAATGAAATATGGGTGATGGGCTCACTTTATAGAGAGAAAAAAAGGGGGGCATTGTTCAGTGTGGAAACTGGAGGGCATGACAACGGCATCCAACCACTCTGTTCTGGTGAGGGTTCAGTGGCTGTGGTGTGTGTGTGTGTGTGTGTGTGTGTGTGTGTACGCGCGCGCCCGCATAACACTCTCTCATAACACAAGTTAGCACACCAGCTCCCGCATTGCGAACCCCACTACACAGGCAAGGAAACCGAGGCATCGAGGCTGCGGGACTTAATTGTGTAACCCGTAAGTGAGCCGGACAAAATGAACTGACGTAAGCAGCTGGGTCCACTCTCAGCCTTGCCTGGGACTAAACCACTTGCTTTGCAGCGTTCTCCCATCTCCCAAAGCGTCCTACGGACCAGACTGGAGCTACTAGGCTTTGCTGGTGTCCATCCTGCCCAGCACCAGAACCAGCCAACCAGAGCGGACCTGCCTACCCTGCACTGTGATTGGTTCGCGCATTTCAGGCCTCGCCCAATCATAAGGAAGTTCTCTTTGCCCGCGGGGCTGCTGGGAGCCCCAGGCTTTTGTTCCTTCTAATCTCTGAGGTCCACATTTGCTCTGTTTGCCGAGACCGCAGTGTGTGGAGCGAGGAGAAGGGAGTGTGAAGGACAGAGCTGAGGAAACGGAAGAGAAGCCTTACCTGGAGGTGGCTGATGTTTAACTCGAGACCCTGGTTGGAACTGCGCAACAAACCCAACAAAAAAGTGGGCTCATGATCACTATGCCTGAAACCTGGTTGCTTGACGCTGGCCACACAGTGCCCCTGTTGTAGTTTTCTTACATGGTCAGGTTGACTTCGAACTCACTCTGTAGCCCAGAATTTGATACGGTTCCGCCCCCCAGTGATGTCCCATGCTCACCTTCATTACTTGCTTTTAAACAGGAAAAGGTCACTCCTAATTGGTGAGGGCTCAGTGGCTTGGGGTAAGCAGAAATTGTCCGCGAGCCCTAGTCCACACAGAAGAGGAAAACGTATGGAGATAACATGGTGGCTGAGCCCGGGCCACCATGGACGTCTGCTGCTTGTTGTCCAGGCGCACACTCACTTTCTGAAAGTGGCTCCCCAGGGTTTCACTGGGCACCCTCATCTTGTCTTCTCACCCTGATACCCGGAGCTAGAATCTGTTACCTACAGGCAAGAATCCTACATGCTATATAGCATAGCTCCATAGACCCGGGACTTCTGCTAGCCCCGGGCTCACAACAGGGGCTAGTGTCAACCACAGAGGCATGTTCAGGAAGCTTCACTGCCAGTCAGTTTGGTTACAGAGGGCCAAGTAACAGGGATTCAGTTTGCAAGAATTATCTTTCTTACATATTATCGATGGGGTGAGGGGATTGGGAATTGGGGTAGTTAGAGCTGGGGTGTGATTTTGTCCAGTTCGGGTCCCAGACTCGTCTGCTCTTTTCCCGGCAACGCCTGTGAGTGCTGATTTTTCTCCTTCCCTGATCTCCAGGTGGCTGCTGGGACTCCAGATACTACATGCCTCTCCAGAGTTACAGCATGGAGGACTTCCTGCCTCTGAGACTTACCCACCCCCACCCACGCTGTGCTCCCAACCTTGACCCAGAATCATGAATCAAAATCAATGTTTTCTTTATAACTTAAAAGGAAAGAAAAAGAGAAACATGGACGTCACGTCTGTCATCTACAGAGAGGGACAGAAAGAGAAGATAATCAACCGGAGGCGAATGAATGTAACCAGAACACATTGCATGTACATGTGAGAGGGTCAAAATAGGATTAGGCATTGATTCCTCAGGACCATCAGGAGTACCTCTTTGTGAGGTAGGTGATTCTCCCCAGCATGTATGTAACCTGCTCTTGTAAAAGCAACGAATAAAAGACAGAATAAGGGAAATCAGACAAAGGTGTCTGTCCCTTTCACCACAGGCAAATGGCAAGGTTTGTGCTAAGCTAATTTTCCCAGGGAAACATGGGCAGAGAGAAAGCCAAATGCTGTGCTGAGGAGCTTCTCTGAGGTATTCAGGTCTAACCAGAGCTCACCTGACGCCCACATTATACAACAGGGAAGGGAAAACAGGTCAAGCCTGCTCTAGCAGTGGGCAGCCACACCTCCCAAATCTCCTTGCCTTCCTCCCCTGCAAGAAAGAATTCAAAACCCTTCAGGTAGAAACAAGGGTTAAGAACCCAAGGTTACTCTCAACAATGTAGTAGATCTGAGGCAGCCTAGGCTGCAGGACACCTTATCTCAAAACGCCATTACAGTAAAATTAATTAGAAGAAAACAAATGTTTAATCTAAGCAAACGGAGACAAAAAGTTGCTAGGACATTTCCTTTCTCCATCTTTGTTTTTGTTGTTGTTGTTTGTTTTGATTTATTTTGTTTTGTTGGGAGGGAGAGAGGATTTTTCTGTGTAGCCTGGCTGTCCCGGAACTCACTCTGTGGTCCAGGCTGGTCTAAATCTACCTGCCTGTGCCTCCTGAGTGCTGGGATTAAAGGTGTGCACCACCACTGCCTGGCTTTAAATTTTTTTTAATGTAGAATTCTAACTAGAAAAAAAAATATCTTTCGAATGTGACAGCACTTAGTGGTGAAGGCCTGCAATCTCAGCACTCATGAGGTGGGAAAACTCTAGTCCAAGGCCTGTCTGGGTGACAGAGCAAGAGCCATCTCAAAAACAAAGAGGGTTGGAGAGATGGCTCAGTGGTTAGGAGCACTGACTCCTTTTCCACAGGTCCTGAGTTCAATTCTCAGCAACCACACGGTAGCTCACAACCATCTGTAATGGGATCTGATGTCCTCTTCTGGTGTGTCTGAAGACAGTGTACATAAGATAAATAAATCTTAAAAAACAAACACATAAACAAAGATAAACAACAAGAAGAAAGGATGCTTTAAACATTTAAACATAATCCCAGCAGTCAGGAGACAGGGACAAGTGAACCTCTGAGTTCAAGACCAGCTAGGGCCACATAGAGAAACCCATTCTCAAAAACCCAAATAACAATAAACAAATAAGAAAATAAAAAATAAAGTAAATCTTTAATAAGCTAATATATTAATATTGAAAGGTATCCCATATCACTAATCATAAGGAAATGTAGATGATGGTCTCCTTGAAATGTCACCCATATCTGTGATTAGTAATATGATTCATGGTAAGGGGGGGATGGGACTATGTGAACTTTCAGACATTGCTGGTGTGTCATTCACAATGGGAGATCGTCTGGCACTTAGTACAAAGATCCAGCAATTCTACTCAGCTTATCTAAGATAAAAGGCACTGGGTATAGTGGGGCGCACATGCCAGCACAGCACTGGGGACAGTTTGAAGCTTCATTTGTAAAGCCAAACCTGGAAATGGTCAACAGTCCATCAGTGAACAGTGACTGGGCCGGATATCGCCTGCTATGTACAGTTACAACCAACTCGCTGCGCAACCATGGCTGTCCTGAAACTCTCCGTGTAGACCAGGCTGTCCGGGAAAACTCACAAAGACCCACCTGCATCTGCCTCCCAGGTGTGGATTAAGGGTGTATGCCACCGTACCCTGCTATTATTATTTTTTCAGGAGTGGGGGGGGACATTTGAGATAGTCTCTTGTCATCTTCGCTAGCTTCCAATTCACTATGCAGCTAAAGGTGACCTGATCCTCCTGCCTCCGAACCCTGAGTACTGGGATCACAGGCTTGTGACTCTATCCCTGATTTTCTGTATCATCTTTGGTGATCTAGATCATTTACCTGCATTTACAAGGTGGGGAACTGCTTGGGTAGGTGAGCATCCAGTACATACAGAGGCACAAAGAGACGTTCTGACTTGTAGGATGCTGCTTTCTGAGCTACTTCATATCTAATTTCTTTCTGAGCCTACTCAACGTCCAGAATCGGCCTCATGGCTAGGTTGAGTTGAGACATCCTGCTGCCCCGGGGTGAGGCCCTGCTGTCATTTTTAAAGCCGAAGCACTATCATGAAATTAGGGGCTGGGGATTTGCACTGGCTTATCAAGGTTTACAGACATGAGCAGAGCTTGGACTGTCTGCTACAACCCCTCCTCCCGCTCCAGCTCTATAGCTCGTGTCTACCCTCAACCTAACAGAAGCAGGGCCTAAGGCTTCTGTTAAAGGGAATAGCATTCAGGTTTGCAATTGAACTCAGCATGATTCATTATCTGAGAGGTTAGGACAGCAGGTCTTAAGCGACATGTCCTTCCCTATAAATGTTTCAAAACTTACGAATATCAAACGCTCTCAAGAGCATGGGACAACGGGGGTTTCGTTCACTGGTGGTTAAGAGAGTGAAATGGTTAAGAGAGTTGTTTTTGGAAAACAACTTGGCAGTTCGTGACAAAAACATCTGGCCACACAAGCCAGAGAACCATCTTAGGTGTTTTACCCAAATGATTGGAAAACATGTCCACACAAAACCTCAGCAATGTTTACTCATAAGGACCAGAAGCTGGAGGGAGTTCTCCTCAGTCAATAGGTGAAAGCACCCAGGTTTTTCCAGTCCAGGGACTGTGATAACCAGGAACCAATGCTGGCTTGGAGCCTGGGGAATCTTTGATGTATACTTCCCAGGGCAACAAGCCAGTTGCAAAGGTCACCCACCACTTACAGGGCATCCCAGCAAAGGCAGAAATACACAGCAACTGCCATGAAGGACTGGGGACAGGGATGGATTGAGAAGGAGAGCAGTGACAGTACCTCTGGGGTGTGGAAGTGTTCTGGGTACTGATGAGGGTCTCACACTACGTCCATCAAGTTCTGCCAAGGGCATGCGGCTTAGTGGCAGAGTGCTCCTGTAGCACATGGCTAGGCCTTGGGTGGGTGCGGTGCCATCACCAAACAAATACCGAAGCAAAGAAACACAGGCAAGAAAAGAGAGTCATAAAGCCCACGACTCAGGTCTGGTGGCACACACCTGTAATCCAGGCACTGGGCAGAAACAGATCATGTGGTTAAGACCAGCCTGGGCAGGCTGGAGAGATGGCTCAGCTCATAACTGTTCCAGGGGACCTAACACCCTTAAACAGACATACATGTAGTCAAAACACCAATGTATATAAAAAATATAAATAAATATAAAAAAGAGCAGCCTGGGCTACGTAGCAAAACTCTACATCAAACACACATGCACGCGCACACACAGAGACAGAGAAAGAGACAGAAAGAGAAAGACAGAGAGACGGAGACAGCATACATTTTTAGATGAGACGGGATCCCAGGATGGAACTTAGACATAGCAGGAGAATCTGGCTGCATCAGGAAATGCACTCAGCTCCTTGCTGAAAGGGAGGGCTGACCTCACTGAAAGGGAAGTAACCTCAGAAGCTGGAAATTACTGGAATGTGTAACAGCAAAGGAAACTGCAGAGACGTTGACTCTGGCAGTAAAATTAGCCACAAGTTTGGCCCATACTACGTCCACTACCTGCATTTGGAACTTCCAGACAGGCGGGGATAGATAGAGTAACAAGAGGGCAAGGAAGGCTTGCTCAGTAGATACTGCTGGGCCACACACAGGGGAATACTGGTACTCTAGCTAGATCTCCTGCTTCTGTCAGATGGGAGAGCCCAGCATCTGTCCAGCACACCCAAGACCTTTAGAGGAGACTTGTCTGAACCATGATATCCAAGCACCAGGGAATCCTGCCCTCTCTTTGGTTGGTTCTGCTGACTGAGTTCTGAGGTGCTCCCTGGGCTGGGTTTCCGGGTTCCATTAGAACAATGGCAGGTATTTCCTGGGAGGCCTGGAGAGAACCCATCAGTCAGGGTTTGCTGCATGCCTTCCAGGGCAGCTACTTCTGGAGTCCCGGAATGATGCAGGAGAAGTGAGCATGAGGCCTTGGCCCAATAGCATCAGCATGGAAGCTAGGAGGGAGCACCAGGAGGGAGGACCAGCACCTGTCTACTGAGAAATGGGCCCTAAACATAGTGGAAGATCTTTATACTTTAGTAAGAATAGAATATCAGCTCTAGGCTGGAGAGTTGTCTCAGTTAAGAGTGTTTGATGATCTGAAGAGAGCAATGATGTATTCATCATTATCATCATCATCATCATCATCATAAAGAGCACTATTGCTCTCACAGAAGACTGAGGTTGGGGTCCATGCTTCCACATGGTAGCTCACAACCATTTATAATTCCAGTTCCATGAAATCTAATGCTCACTACTAACCTCTGTAGGCACCAGGCACACCACATGAACAGAAATGCATACAAACAAACAAAATACTAAAATAAATAAATCTACAAATGAAGATTTGGGCTGGAGAGATGGCTCAGCAGTTAAGAGCACTGACTGCTCTTCCAGAGGTCCTGAGTTCAACTCCCAGCAACCACAATGTGGCTCACAACCATCTGTAATGAGATCCGATGCCCTCTTCTGTGTGTCTGAAGACAGCTACAGTGTACTCACATACATGAAATAAATAAATAAATCTTTTTTAAAAATAAATAAAAATGAAGATTTAGAGAAAAAAAAACAAAAAAACAAAAAAAAAAAAAAACAAGTATCTGAGGCTGGGGAGATGGCTCAGTGGTTAAGAGCACTGACAGCTCTTCCAGAGGTTCAAGTCCTAGCAACCACATGGTGGCTCACAACCATCTGTAATGAGATCCGATGCCCTCTTCTGGTTTATCTGAGGACAGCCACAGTGTACTCATATAAATAATAAATAAATCTTCTTAAGATATATTTACTTATTATATATCATTTGTAACATCTAGACATGGATGAGGGTAGGCTTTGACATCCCTCTGAGCCCCAACCGGGGAAGATGGTGGCATTTCCATGAGTCTGCGGCATTGGAATCCTCAAATGGCTGTGCTCATGTCAAACCACATTCACCCAAGATCTCATCCACTCCCACTGTGGTGTCCTACCCAGCTCCAGGGCTGCCGCTGGCACAGGCTTCATTCATGGGTCAGTCAGGAGACTCTGCTGAACTGCTGGATAACAAGAAGTCCCAAACTCTCACCCATTTCCACAAATTAGAGCTTCTTTTTCTAGAATCTATTTCATTGTATTTTATGTCCATTGGTGTGACTCCCAGGAACTGGAGTTGCAAACAGTTGTGAGCTGCCATGTAGGTGCTGGGAACTGAACCTGGGTCCTCTGGAAGATCAGCCAGGGCTCCTAACCAGTGAGCCAGCTCTCCAGCCCCAAATTAGAACTTCTTAATTTCTCTATTTTAATAACTTATTGTCAGTGCATGTGTTTTATTTGAAAGCAAAACAGATGCTGTCACATAATCCCAGATACTCAGGACATTGAGGCAGGAGGATTGCAAATTCAAGGCCAGCCTGAGCTACATAGAAAGAGCCCTACTATGCACTCCGGGAATCCTGAGTATGGACCTGGCCAGAATTTAGGAAGGAAGGAAGGAAGGAAGGAAGGAAGGAAGGAAGGAAGGAAGGAAGGAAGGACAGACAAATAGACAGACAGAAAAGTGGACAGACCTATCTCAGAAGTAAACAGATAGAAACTGAGAAGATGGTACAGTGGGCAAGGTGCCGACTAAGCAAGAATTAAATACCCAAACCCCACGTGTGAAAGGCTGGGGATGGCAGCGTGTATCAACCTCAGTGCTGGGGTTGGGGAAGACTGGAATTCCTAGGGCTTGCCTGGCCAGTCAGTCTAGTTGAACTGCAATGGAGGAGTGAAAGCTCAGTAAGAATCCTGTCTTAAAAGCAATAAGTAAAAATAAGGGGTAGAGGGCTGGAGAGATGGCTCAGTGGCTGCTCTTCCAGAGGTCCTGAGTTCAGTTCCCAGCAACCACATGGTGGCTCACAACCATCTGTAGTGGGATCAGATGCCCTTTTCTGTCTAAGGCAGTAACAGTGTACTTACACATTAAATAAATTTAATTTATTATTATTATTTATGGTATTGAGTGCACTATTTCTGTCATAACATACATCAGAAGAGGGCATTGAGTCCCTCAAACATTTTTCCTTTCATTTTGTTCTGACCAACATAACCTGGCTTTTATGCTGGGCAATGGTGGCTCATGCCTTTACTCCCAGCCCTAGGGAGGCAGAGGCGGGCAGATCTCCAAATCTGAGGCTAACCTGGTTTGTAAAGTGAGTTCCAGGACAACCAGGACTACACAGAGAAACCATGCCTCAAAAACAAACAAACAGCAAAAAATAAGTAAATACACACAGAGAGAGACACACATATATGAGAGAGACACACACACAGAGAGAGAGAGAGAGAGAGGGAAGAAAGGAAAAAGGCAAAGAACAGAGAACAGATTTGAGCACTGAGTGTACTGAGCACTGGTGTATTGAGCACTGGTGTGTTGAGCATTGGTGTACTGAGCACTGGGTGTACTGAGCACTGGGTGTATTGAGCACTGAGTGTATTGAGCACTGGGTGTACTGAGCACTGAGTGTACTGAGCACTGGTGTACTGAGCACTGGTGTACTGAGCACTGGTGTATTGAGCACTGGTGTACTGAGCACTGGTGTACTGAGCACTGGTGTATTGAGCACTGGTGTACTGAGCACTGGTGTACTGAGCACTGGTGTATTGGGCACTAGGTGTATTGGGCACTAGGTGTATTGAGCACTGGTGTATTGGGCACTAGGTGTATTGAGCACTGGTGTATTGAGCACTGGTGTATTGGGCACTGAGTGTACTGAGCACTGGTGTGCTGAGCACTGGTGTACTGAGCAATGGTGTATTGAGCACTGGTGTACTGAGCACTGGTGTACTGAGCACTGGTGTACTGAGCACTGGTGTATTGAGCACTGGTGTACTGAGCACTGGTATACTGAGCACTGGTGTACTGAGCACTGGGGTATTGAGCACTGGTGTACTGAGCACTGGTGTACTGAGCACTGGTGTATTGAGCACTGGTGTACTGAGCACTGGTGTACTGAGCACTGGTGTATTGAGCACTGGTGTACTGAGCACTGGTGTACTGAGCACTGGTGTATTGAGCACTGGTGTACTGAGCACTGGTGTACTGAGCACTGGTGTACTGAGCACTGGTGTATTGAGCACTGGTGTACTGAGCACTGGTGTGTTGAGCACTGGTGTGTTGAGCACTGGTGTATTGAGCACTGGTGTACTGAGCACTGTTGTATTGAGCACTGGTGTACTGAGCACTGGTGTACTGAGCACTGGTGTATTGAGCACTGGTGTACTGAGCACTGGTGTGTTGAGCACTGGTGTACTGAGCACTGGTGTATTGACATTGGTGAAGGGTTTGAATGTTGATCTTTCAGAATCTATCCCAAGTCCAGGCTTGATCACCTCTTTAAGGAGCACTTCATGGTCTCTGCTGAGATAGTAGATCACTCTTGCAATGTAAAACTAAATAAAATTTTAAATGCCTTGATGTGACCATGTCCTGTCTTGGCATCTTACAAACATATATTCAAGGCTGGCTTGGTGCCTGGTGCGATGGTGACGTCAGACCTGCATCTCTATGAATTGGGGCACACGGATTGGATGATCTACACAACTTTCAGCTAGTCTGGAGCTGGCAGGAAAGATCTACATCAGAAACCAGCAGACCGAGGGCTGGCTGTGGGTGGAGCAGGGGCACCACCCAAGCCATTGCTCCAGGCCTGAAAAGGATGAATTTCATTTTCTGGACTTTGGGATATAGAGTCCACTTCAGATTCCAGTCCATCCAGTATTATCTGCCTGTCCGTCCGTCCATCCGTCCTTTGGACCTTCTGTCTGTCTATCTATCTATGCTATACTTTGCCCTGCCATCCTCCTCAGGAATGTCCAGCAGCCGGAGCTGACCTAGCTGCTCAGGACACCACCACAGGCAGATGTCCAAGGTGAGTCCCAGTGACCAAGCTGTCTCTCTCATCACAGGCCGGGGGACCTTTAGCAGAGCTGGGGTCCCAGAAGCAACATAGTGAGCCAGGGTTGGTGTTGAAGGTGCAAGTCTTAGCTTCTGGGCTGGGGCCTCAGCATCTCTTCATGTTGCTGCTTAGCTGTGTCTAGAACCTTTAGTTTGTAGCACTGTTTTTACGTGTTTTAAATTTTGTTTCTTCCAGGACAAATTTCTCCACATAGCTTTGGCTGTCCTGGAACTCTGTTGACCAGGGGCTGGCCTCCAACTCAGATCCACCTCCTTCTGCCTCCTGAGTGCTGGATTTAAAGGTGTCTTCACTGCCTGGCTTGTTTTCTTACAAGGTCTCACTACATAGCTCTTGCTGGCCTGGAATTTACTCTGTAGATGAGGTTGGCCTACCTACTGGCTCCCAAGTGTAATCACACCCAACTCTTTAATTTTTATTTTTTTTAATTGTTTGCCTTGGCATGGGCGAGTGCCCTGGAACTAGAGTTACAGGTACTGAGAACCAGGTCCTCTGAAAGATCATGACCTGCTCTTAACCATTGAGCCATCTGTTTTTTTTTTTAAATACAGCATCTCAGGTAGGCCTGGCTGAATTCACTGTCTAGATAAACATGAACCTGTCAGCTCCACTTTAGTTGTTCACAGGGGCATGCCTGCATGCTTAACATATGAGGTCAGCAGCCACCCACTCCCACTGCCCTCATCTTCACCATGTGTTCAATCACCTTCGGATAACCAGTCTTTCCAGGTTCACCTGACCTGAAGTCTGAAGTGTTGCAAGGCCTTTTAAAGACATCTAGGTTTTACTCTTCAGGGAGATTTTCCTCATATGGAGAAGTTCTGCTTGCCTTCCTTACCTACACTTCTAAGCAGGCCTTCATTGAAGATTTGACTGTTAACATCTGGCCTAATTTCTTGCCCTCTGAGAATGTGAGAAAGTAGCAATGGTGGATTCAAAGGACAATCTTCTCCAAGCATGGCTGGCTTTAAATTGGGGATACAGTGTGCTAACACAATCCACAGGCTTTCTTACCAATTGGAAGGTGTTCAGCTGCTAGGCAACCATACACAATTTTCCAACTCCACCCTCCCAACGCCCTGTGCCCAAACAGGAAGACAATGGTCAGTTACTGCAGCACTTTTATTTTCTTTACACAATGACGTGTTGCTGGGGCCTAATGTTCTCACTGAACAGTAGAAAACCAAAATTTGTCATTTCTTAAAAGAATTGAGTACAAAAAAAACCTTACATAAATTAAAAGGATGAATACATTTACAGTTGTCGATGCAAAGGTTCCCAACTCAAGGCAAGTAACAACAATCCATGGCGGTCAGGAGGTTGAAAACCAGAACGGAAACTGGGTCCTAAGGCTCGGACTTTCCCACCCTGCTAGACTGGCAAGAAGTGGTAACTGGTTCAGGAACACTTGTCAGCCTCGGGAAATCCTGGAAGTCTGCTGTTGGTTAATACCCTGCACAGATCACTACACGGTGCTCACAGAGATTCACCAGGCTGGGAACTTCTCTTCCACTGTGTGCTCCCCAGCCACCAAGTGACCGAGCCACATGAACTAAGGACTAAATCAAGATATGCACAGGGTATTAAACATATACCAAGGGAACAGTTAACTTGAATACAAGGTCAAAAATCAGCAACAAGTTCTACGATCCAGTGCTGATATCAGATACAAGCTTCAAGGACAAATTTCTTTTCAAAGGCTTATTCCAGTTTCATGAGGCTAGCATGAGGTGTGTACATTTGCCAGGGCAAATCGATACTTCAGAATCAGCTCATGCAGCAGATGCCTGGCACCTGCTCAGTCCGTCTAGAAGCATTTGCGGTGGACAATGGAGGGGCCCGACTCGTCATACTCCTGCTTGCTGATCCACATCTGCTGGAAGGTGGACAGTGAGGCCAGGATGGAACCGCCAATCCAGACTGAGTACTTGCGCTCAGGGGGAGCAATGATCTGCAGAGGAAAAACACTGAATGAGCACTTGTGTCCTTCCCATGGGTCCCACATCCCAATCAGGTCCTAGGCCCGCTGAGGCTGGGTGGTAGCCACTTACCTTAATCTTCATTGTGCTGGGTGCTAGGGCTGTGATCTCCTTCTGCATCCTGTCAGCAATGCCTGGATACATGGTGGTACCACCAGACAGCACTGTATTGGCATACAGGTCTTTGCGGATGTCCACATCACACTTCATGATGGAGTTGAAGGTGGTCTCATGGATGCCACAGGACTCCATACCTAGGGAACAGAGCTCACTTAGCCACTATATTCCGTGTGTTTCATCCCTCCTGAGTAAGAGCCCTCTGACTCCTGCATCATATTCTGGAACCTACCCAGGAAGGAAGGCTGGAAGAGAGCCTCTGGACACCGGAACCGCTCATTGCCGATGGTGATCACCTGCCCGTCAGGCAGCTCGTAACTCTTCTCCAAGGAGGAAGATGATGCAGCAGTAGCCATTTCTTGCTCAAAATCCAGGGCAACATAGCACAGCTTCTCCTTTATGTCACGAACAATTTCCCTCTCAGCAGTGGTGGTAAAGCTGTAGCCCCGTTCAGTCAGGATCTTCATGAGGTAGTCTGTCAGGTCCCGGCCAGCCAGGTCCAGACGCAAGATGGCGTGGGGAAGGGCGTAGCCCTCGTAGATGGGCACTGTGTGAGTGACCCCGTCACCAGAGTCCATGACAATGCCAGTGGTGCGCCCAGATGCGTACAAGGACAGCACCGCCTGAATGGCCACGTACATGGCTGGGGTATTGAAGGTTTCAAACATTATCTGCAGAACGACAAAGAGCACCTCACAGTGAGTAAGTAGTTAGGACACAGAGCCACACACACCCACACCCTACATGCTGCATGCCACAAATGTGATGTGTGAAGAAAAAAAGAACAGAACACAAGCAGAAACGCAAACAGAAACCTGGAGGCTTCAGGAAGGAAATGCCAGGAAGAGGAGGAACAGAACCCTGGAAACACCAAAGAAATGCTTGAATGTCAAGAAATGAGGCAGAACAGAAAATGACTCGTCACACTGAAGGGTAGGAAAGGCCCTGGCTTAAGCGTACCTGCGTCATCTTCTCTCTGTTAGCTTTGGGGTTCAGGGGGGCCTCGGTCAGAAGCACTGGGTGCTCCTCGGGGGCCACACGCAGCTCATTGTAGAAGGTGTGGTGCCAGATCTTCTCCATATCATCCCAGTTGGTGACAATGCCGTGCTCGATAGGATACTTCAGGGTCAGGATACCCCTCTTGCTCTGGGCCTCGTCACCCACGTAGGAGTCTTTCTGGCCCATGCCCACCATGACGCCCTTCGAGAGAAAAGGCCGGTCAGACCCAGACCCGCCCCACCCACCGCACTCCCGCGGCCCAAAGACAAGGGAGTTGATCCCTCTCCACTCACCTGGTGTCGGGGGCGCCCGACAATGGAAGGAAACACGGCCCTGGGGGCGTCGTCGCCAGCAAAGCCAGCTTTGCACATGCCGGAGCCATTGTCAATGACGAGTGCGGCGATTTCTTCTTCCATTGCGATCTGGGCAAGGAAGCCACGGAATCAGCGCAGTCCTCACCCTCTGCGGCGCCGAGCCACCCCTCCACCCCCTTCCCCGGCCCCAGGGCCCGCGTAACCGTCCGCAACCGGCAGCCCCTGTTCCGCCGCGGCGCGGAGGTGGTGCGCACTGCGCCGGGCCCCGCCCTGCCCCCAGCCGGATCCCGAGCCCCGGTGCAGACCCGGGCCCACCCGCCAGGCACCCTGGGCTCCGCGGCGGTGCAGGAAGGTGAGCAGGGAGGAGAACAGGCCGCAGAGGGTCAACTGGGCCAGGCCCGCGGAGCGAGGCGAGCGGGCCGCTTACCGGCGAAGGACGGGGCGACGGAGCAGCAGAAAGAAGCGCACTAGGAGCCGGCGGCGGAGTGTGAGACCGATCGCGGCCTCCCCCGCCGCTATTTAAGCGGGAGCGGGCCGCGCGCGCGGGCGGAGGCGCGCGCGGCCCCAGAACATGTCCATATATGGCGATCTTTCCAAAAGCCGGGCGCCCATTGGCCCGCCCGCCAGGGACACGTGGGACCCGGGACCGCCCGCCCCTAGCCCGCGCCGCCGCCAACGGCCCCGCCCGCGCCGCCCCCGCGCGCTCGCGACCCCGGGAGGCCCGGCTCTCGCTCGCGGGGGTCTCGGCGAGGGGCGTGCGTGTGCTCGGCCCGTCCCTGCCCCGGGACTGCCGCGCTGCAGGGAGGGCCCGGGCTGCGCCCCGAAACTGCCAAGCCCCGGGCGGGCCGCGCCCCGACCTGGAGTGAGTCCCGTGGCCCCCGCCCCTCTGTGAATTCTGCGCCCCGCACGCCCCCAGGAGCTTCCCCTACAGGTTCCGCGTGGGGCTGGGCCGCCGCACCCGTGCCTGGCTGGGGACCCGCTGGCAGGGTCCCCGGGGGTCCGAAGAGCGCCCGTCACATCCCAGTCACGTGGGAGGGGTCACCAGTTCTATCACTACAGCCAAGTCCGCATAGGCCCTTTCCCTGGAGGAGGGGGCGTCACGGGGTTGGGGATCCCTGGACATCGGTGGAGGTGTTGGGCATTGTTATGCTGGTAGGGAAACTGAGGCAGGGAAAGTCTCCTTCCTGACTTTCAGATGGTCAAGCCCCGCCCCCCCACCCCGTTCGGGTCAGTTGGCGAGACTCCTCTCCATTGATTATGAAATCCGGGTCAAACTGGTTTGGGGCACAGAATGCCTAGGCCTTAGTCCCCTCTGGACACGCGTGGGGGGCGGGCATTGCTGCCCTCCCCGTGAGACGGCTCTGGGAGACCTGTCACCCTTAGCAGGGTCGTGGCTCTACCTTCCAGTGCTCCGCTTTGATGGTGCCCGGGGGCGGGGGAGGGGGAAGCTGACCGGGTAGCTACACAGGTATATTTGCAAGCTTCTGGAATTTTCAGTGTGGAATTAAGCGGAGGGGTAGCGGTGAGGTGAGGGACTCCAAGGTCACAGGACACAGCTTGGTTCTGGCAGGTGGGGGTGTGCCACTCCCCACCAGCCCCAGCACGGGCGCTCTGGGTGCGCGCCAAGGTCAGCTCCCCATCTGAGACGTGAACACGAGACTCAAAGGGGACCAAGCAGCCTGCCCTGCTCACCTGCTGGCCACAAACCCGTGCCAACACCCAGTCACCTTGTGCAACATCAGGCCTCGAAAGAAGGGCGCTGGGCCTGCGAGTACCCCGATTGCACAGAGGTGACTGTCAAATGCGTGCACCACCCACGAGGGGGGACGCAGGGCTGGACCTCTAGAAACCCCACCATCAGCCTACAGGAGCTAAGAGCCGAGGCCTCCACTTGTAGGTGGGGGTGGGTGGGTCCCAGGACCTGAGAGACGTGGGGAAAGTGGAAGGTTTCGGTAAGCGCTCTCACTTAGTGACCATCTCTCACACGCCCATGGCTACCCAAGAAGTACGTCCTGGAGCCTGGCTCTCAAACCCGGCTTTCTGTAAGGACGCCTTTGTCTGCGTGCGTGCAGAAGAAGCTGCGAGCACGGAACGGCCTTGTAAGGCCGGGTTCCCTCGGACGCCGGCGGGGGCGCCTTGTCCCGCGGCGGGACCAAGGTGCGGCTCAGGTGTGCGGGTGGGGGCGGCGGCGCGGGCGGCGCGGCCATATTTGGCGATTTCGACCCGCGCTCCGCCCGCCGCCGGGAGGCCAGTGGCCGCCCTGAGTCACGGGGGCGGACGTAACGGACGGGGCGCCGGGCCGCGCTCCTCGCCTTATTTAGTCAAGCAGACTACCCATTGGCCCGCGGGACAAAGGCGGTCCCGGCCGGTGCGCGCAGAGACCCCCGGCTGTGCGCTCGGGTTCGGAGACGCAGCCCTCCCTGGGGACCGCGGGGGAGGGGTAGCCCCGCCGGAGCGGAGCCGCAGCCCGGCCTCCTAACGCTGTGCACGGGAAGGAGGCGCTGTGATTTGTCTATTTTGCAACTGGGCAGCGTGGGGCCTCGCCAAAGGTCAGGTCCGGGCCTTTCTTGCCTGCTGTGGAAGTTGGCAGCCCCACCCCTCTTGGAGCTGGAATTGAGAAAGCCTGGCTTCCGTGAGCCTGCAGGCCAGAGGCGGCAATTGCCGGTCGGCCAGAAGTGGGCGTGTCCCCAGTTGTAAAGAAAGACTCAGTCTAGAGAAATGATAAGGAAAAATTTTCCTGTGCTGGCTTTGGTCAGTTTTTATTGTGGTGTTAATACATCTTATTACATATTCCCGTCATTTAACGATAAAAGAGCCGTAGAAGAGGTGAAGGGTTAGGGAGAGAGAATGCAGACTGGCTCCACCCCTCACACCCTCCCAGGTGTCCACTGGAACCTGTCAGTTCCTGCTCCCTGCGGCCACTTTGGATATTTTTTGGACTCCTGGTCACCTCTGCCCTTGGTACCTGGATCCCAGCACATGCTCCACCCACCTAGGCACTTCAGACTTACTTCCTCCTAACCTTGGAACAGAGGAGACTGTAGACGCTGTGAGACTCAGGTCAGGTTTGGAGTGTATACCAAGGTGAACCTCAGTAACACGGCTAACATTACCGTGCCGTGGGTGAACTCTGTTGTCTTTGAAACGTTTCTGCAAGCCTAAGAACCCATAATAAAAAGGGAAACATAAAAGTCTGAGGAAACCAAAATCTAAATATCCTGAGTCCACGTTCCTGTCAAGGCCTGTGTAGACACATCACATGCAAATGGAGATGTCTTGTCTGTCCAGGGCCAGGAGGCCCAGGACTGGCCTTTCCACTTGAAAGAAGGCAATAAACTGAGGGTGAGTCTGAGCCAGGCTCCGGTCACAGAACCCAGGGCATATTACAACCACGAAGGTCAAGGTTCTGCTGGGAACACCACATGAAACACACACTGGACAACAGATAGCCTCCCCACCCTTGGGTAGGACTTTACCCAGCCAGAGGAGGTTCCCAGCTGCTCCGAGGTGCTCCCAGCAACTTAGCGCATCTATGTAGACCAGACGCTTTTCTAGGCAGGACTGCCTGCCTGGGCCTTGGCCTGCTTTCAAGGATACGCTCATCCCCAGCTAGCTGAGGCCCCAGAAAGAATAATTTGACCTCAGCCTGGTGTGGTAGCCCACACCTTTGATTCCATTACAGTAGCAGCAGAGGAAGGCAGATCTCTGTGAGTTCAAAGCCATCCTGGTCTACACAGACCGGCCAGAACAACCCAGGCTATGTAGAGAAAACTGTCTCAAAAAAAAGAAAATGGCTCTCCTCCGAAGACCTTGCTCCCTGTTTTTCCCACAAAGCAGCTCCATAGGCCAGGGGTCGTCTGTTTATCACTGCTGTTATGAGGTGTGGTGTGGCATGTGGACCAGGAAAGTGTGTTGAGGACTGGCTGCCTCCTCCTGAGAGACCTGTACCTCATAAAGCTGATATGCCCCTTGCAATTCTTTCTCAGTGCCAATTTCTGCACAACAAAAGACACCCCTAGTCCTCTGGCCAGCCACATTTGTCTGTCCCTGCCCCGTCTCTGCAGGCTGGTCCCCACAGTCATCTCTGTATGTCCCATTGTCCTCTGTGGCCAACGCTGCCTCAAGCCCTGAGCCCCTCCATCCCTGGTCACTGCACCTTAGCTTCTACCAGTGCCCCGAAGCTACCTAACTGTCACCACCCCCCAGGCCCATCTCAACTTGGGGCTTCTGGTTATGCCCACTGAGTAGCCACAGAGACTGTCCTTGAGGAAGCTGGACAGCTGTGCTGCACATGACGGGAAGACAAACAGGGAGAGGGACCGTTTCCCAGCTCTGGGAAAGGAGGCAGAAGTGAGCAAGGCCTGGACAACCAAGAAAGTGGGGCAGATTCAGTTCCCACTTCCATCCCAAACCCCAAATGCAGGGTTTGGAACTGTGGAGAGAGAACCCCAGTCTCCACCCTTCTCTACTCCAAGTTGATCAGCTCGAGTGATCAGATAGGCAAGGAGCAGCTACCCAGCTGAGGGCTCCAGGGGACAGGGCAGGAAACGCTGGGTTAGCCATACCTCCTGCATTAGCGGCAGGCTGCAGGGAATACAGAAATAGTGTGGTCAGGGCCAGCGCACCACCCTCAGGAGGTGGGCGAGGCGTCTGACTGGGAGCCAGGTCAGGGCTGGACAAAGGCAGAATGCTAGTGCTCTGGACGCCCTGTGTCCGGCCACTACCCCACCTGCTACAGCCGGTGTGCGCTAAGGGAGGTAGGCAGAGGCCAGGCTGGAGTTCTGCGGGTCACTCTGGCCCTCCCCGGAGGGTGGGAGGTCAGGGGGAAAAGGCGTGACCTGGGAGAGCCCAGTGGAGGTGTCATCTGGGTTGTCCCAGCTTGCAGTCGTAGCTAAATCCAGTGTCGGGTTCACTGTGATAGCATGCAGATTATTACTTTTCCCTTGAAAGGCTCTCGCCACCCGTACCCTTCACCACCTGTGCTCCCCTTCGCTCACTGGGTCAGCACTGCTATAAAAGGCTGGGAAGCCTGTCTTCGGAGGGCGCAGTTAGCCTCTCAGAAGGAAAACCAGCGGGGCGGGTGGTCAGGCGTGTGGAAAGGCCACCTCAAACTTCAGGCAGGAGGAAAGAGCCACCTGCTCTGGCTTTCCGTCCCCTTCTTGAGATCTCAGCCTGGGACGGAACAGCAGAATGCAGGGCGGGTACGACGCATCTGTCCCGGGGGCCGGGTGCCAGGGAGGAGACCTGGGGGGTCGAGCCTGGGTACAGGGCCCAGCAGATGGCGCCCCTGGCACGGGCGCTGCGGAAGGCAGGCAGTGGCGGCCAGTGTCATTCCCATGTGGACCGCCAGGGTCGTGCTACTGCCACTTAGTGAGGAAGAGGAGGAGTGCAGCGCACCTGCGGTTCCAAGTCCTCCTCACCTCAAAGGACAAGAGGGACCAGGAAACTACTAACCAGGCAGGGCTAGGGCGGACCCCCCGCTGAGTCATCTCCGATAGGGGAACCCAGGCAGGGCTGCGGCCAGGCAGAGGGTGACCTCAGCTGGTGCTGACGCACGGGGAGGAGGTGGGGCTGGGGCAGTCATCACCCAGTACAACAGCCGAGGAAAGAACAGATTCACTGCCAGATAGGACCAGCCCATAGGATGTCCGGGAGCAGATACTCAGAGAGACCCTAACGTACAGACAACGCGTGCCTTGGTGAGAGGTTCTCTCCCAGCTTTCCTTGTACTTCCTGGGTGTCACTGGGCTGTACCGTCGGTGAGCCACCTATCATTTCTAAGAAAAGGAAAAGGGTGGGTCTGAGTGGAGAAGGTAGGTGCAGGTCACAGAACAGGAAGCGTCCCGGATTCAGGGTTAGGACTCTGAGGCCCCCGCCGCCGGGGGTCAAAGGTTTTATTATTTTTTTCTTCCATCTCTTTATCTTTTGTTTTTGTATTTTTGAGAGCAGGTCTTGCTATTCAGTTGCTCTGTAGACCAGGCTGGCCACAAAGTCATATATAAAGTATTAGGATTAAAGGTCGGCACCACTCCTCCTCACTGTCTCTTTTATTTTGTTTTTTGTTTTTTTGTTTTCAGAGAGAGGGTTTCTCTGTGTAGCCCTGGCTGTCCTGGAACTTGCTTAGTAGACCAAGCTGGCCTCGAACTCGAGATCTGTCTGCCTCTGCCTCCTCAGGGCTGTGACTACAAGTGCACACCACCAAACCTGGCCTGAAAATTTTCCATTTTTAAACTTTATCTTGAAGTTTAATCACGTTGTAACCAACAGCTTAGGTTCTCTGCCTCTTGTCATTTCTGAGCAATATACAAGGCAGCCCAGCATAGCACCCTGCCTTATAGCACAGCGGTCAAGAAACCGTTCTGACTGTCCACAGCAGCCCACAGGCTGTACGTCAGGGATGGCTTTTGTCCAGTGGTATTCTCCAGCATTTTTTATAGATATAACCCAGGATCGCTGCATGTTATTGTCATAAGCACTCAAACTTTTAATTCCCATGACCTCTCATTCTGTGACTATTCATAAAATTAACCACAGGTGATGAAGCTGCCCAGGTACCCAGTGCCAGAACGGAGAGATGACTCAGCCTTTGGGAGTTCTCGCTACTCTTCCGGAGGGCCTGAGTTTAACTGTCATCACTCATCCTGGGAGCCTTACAACTGACTCCCTGTTACAACAGCTCTAAGAGATCTGATGTCCAATTCTGGCTCAGGTACCTCCACACACACACACACTCAAAGAACAAGCCTGTAAGCAACACTCCATGACTTCTGCTTTATTTTCTGCCTTCCGGGTTCCTTCCTTAATTCCTGCCCTGACTTTTCTGGATAATGGCCTACAAGCCTTGAGATGAAACAAATCCCTCCCTCCCGGAGTTGCTTTTGGTCATTGTACTGCCTGATTTTATGTTAACTTGACACAAGCTGGAGTTATCACAGAGAAAGGAGCCTCAGTTGAGGAAATGCCTCCATGAGATCCAGCTGTAAGGCATTTTCTCTATTAGTCATCAAAGTGGGAGGGCCCAGCCCATTGTGGGTGGAGCCATCCCTGGGCTGGTAGACCTGAGTTCTATAAGAAAGAAAGCTGAGCAAGCCAGGGGAAGCAAGCCAGTAAGTGACATCCCTCCATGGCCTCTGCATCAGCTCCTGCTTCCTGACCTGCTTGAGTTCCAGTGGAAGTGTAAGCTGAATAAACCATTTCCTCTCCAACTTGCTTCTTGGTCTTTGTGTTTGTGCAGGAATAGAAACCCTGACTAAGACAGTCATGTTCTTTATCACAGTAAAGTAAAAACCCAACTAAGACAAATGGTCTTTGATCCTAGCACTTGGGAGTGGAGACAGGGAGAGACCCTGGGGCCTGCTGACCGTCCAGTGTGTCTGAATGATGACAGGCCCAGTCTCACAAAGTAAGGTGGGGGCTGACGAGGTGCCTCACTGGGGAAGGCACCTACTGTGAGTATGTGGGAGTCTGCTGACCTGAGTACCATCCACAGAACCTATGCAGAGTTGGAAGGAGGGAACTGAGTCCACAAAGTTGTCCTCTGATCTGCACACAGACGTAAGTTAATAAGTAAATAAGTAAGGTAAAGAAGAATAGAGATCGATGGAAAGGTACCAGCACAAAAGACACATATACACCCGTTAGAAGTGCCCGTGACAGACGTGAGGAGGGAGAGCCGAGCCCTGCTGCTGTGGCCGTGTCTGGGCCTGTGTGAACAGAAATGGTAAGATCATTAGAGATGAAAGTGAAGGGTGAAGGCAGAGGCCCCCTAGTGTTGAAGGCTCATGGTTGTCCTCACAGGTATGTCCTACACATTCTGGGACTCAGTCCCCGGTGTCCCTCCTTCCCTGAGGTTCAAGTGTTGAGGGATCTGAGGGATGGCCTAGTGGCCACAGACTTCCTGTGCCGCCCTCTGTTCCTCTTGGAGACTCTCGGCTTTACTGGAGCCTTGAATTTTCTGACCTGACAGAGCCTCTGCTTTTCCTTGTCTTCGCTTGTGAGGCATTACCACAATGCCTTATGGTTTTACAAGCCATGAGAGTCAGGAGATACCATGGCTTCTGTTTGTGAAGGGGACTGGGGTGGTCCAGGAGTGATACACATGAGATGTGTCAGTCCCTTTCTATACTCCGAAGATACTGGGGACCGATCCCAAGGGCCTCACGCCTGTCAGGTAGAGAAAGGTCCTGTCACTGACAGCAGCTACAGAAGCACGTATTTTACATACAGCACGTATTTTAGCCAGGCCTGTCTTTACATGCCTGTGATTACAACCATGGAGGCAGAGGCAGGAGGCTAGCCTATATGACAAAGAGAAATCCAGTCTTCAAACAACAACAGAAAAGGAAAGGCCATGAATTTGAAAGAGAGCACGGTGTGGGGGAGGGGACATAGGGAGGATTTGTGGGGGGGAGGGGGCATATGGGAGGATGGGGGAGGGAGAGGTGTGGAAGAGATGATTTGAAAAAGAAAGGAAAACAGCAAGAAGATGATTGCAGGTGCTTCAGTGAAGTTCCACACCTAGGCTGCAGGCCTTCTGCAAGCTCTGAGCCTAGGCTGGGGGAGGGGTGGGACAGATGAGGTGGTCACTGTGCAGTGAAGAAAGTTCCTCCCCAAACTCTTCTAACATAGCCCGTTGAGTGGCGCCTGTTACCCTAAACCTGCAGGCCTCAGTAAGTGAACCTAGGCAGAGTAAGTGAGGCGAGGCCCCTCCCCCCTCCGCAGTGTGTAAGTGGAACTGCGAACAGCCTAACATGAAAAATTGATTCAAGGGCCCGGGGAGGGAGTACAGCAGGAGGCGGGGCCTTGGGCCTCTGCCAGACTGGACTCTGGGCAGGGGCAGGAGCGCGGCACAGGATGAGGAAATCAAGGTTGTGGGCTGAGCTGTGCAGCGTGGTCCAAGTGGCCTGGGAGGCCTGGAAGGAACTGAGGGGTGAGGCCAGGGACAGCAAGGAGAGAATGCCCATCCCTGCATTCACAAACCCGAGCCAGCGCACACCTGCATCAGCGTGGCTGGGCACTGACCGAGACCCACGTGCTGGTTGCCATGGTAGTAGGCTACCTACAGGCAGAAGCCTCAGGTTGGAGGTGGGGAAAATCATCTGTGTTCTCAGACACTATCTGCATTGTTGGAGGCCAACTCGGGGGACAGGGCAAAGGGGGCTTTCAGTGGTGAAGGAGACCCATCAGCAATCTGAGAAAGTTTTCCAAGAGATAGGTGTGTAGTGAACACCTTGAGTATGGGGCCTTCAGGGCATTCTTGCTCTTGCTCCCAGAAGGTCTTACCAAGAAGGGCATCAACTCGGACCCAAGCTTGCGGTAGCCAGTATAACCCCGAGGGGGTCCTAGCCTTTCAGACCCAGCTCTTGTGGTTAACAGTGTGTCCACTCAGAGTGGGCTGTTCTCTGAAGTGGGATGGGGCAATGCTCACCCCAATGGCCTCTTACAGTCCATCAATGGTGCTCCTCCCCCAAAACACACGTGCTACAGTAGCATCAAATAGCCATACTCTGGGCATACCATCTTCCCCTGTGGGGGAAATGGCCCTAAAGTGGAACTGACTTTAGATGTCCCAGAGTGCCGCCTGGACAGGCCACAGCGGTGCACATTTGTGCACCCAAAATAAGAGAGGTGCTTTTTGTCATCTAAGTACCCTGTAGACGGTCTGGGCCCAGTCTGCCACAGACTTGTGTGTAGCTGGGATGTGACCTGCACCCTGGATAGGGGTCCTTTATAAGGTGTACAACCTGTTATGCCAGCATCCAGAAGCAGGTGCCGAGCCTTGTGTCTAGAGCAGCATCTTCAGAGGCTGGGCTGTGTCTCCAGGTGACCACAACAGCTCATCCTAGCCCCTCACTCTGTGAACCCTCACACTGACACTCAGTATGCAGACCTGTCTACAGCATCATGACTTTCCACGGAGCTGCAGGAACCAGACCCAACACTGGTCACACGTGGAGGAAGTGTCTACTCTGTGGTAGAACCGATGGGATCTGGAAGGGAAGACCCTCAGTGGGCAGCGCACCGCAGCCTGGAGACCGCAGGGGAGGTCAGCATGGAGAGACCCAGGAAAGCTGCCTCTGCGGCCAAGGCAGACCCAGAGCCCAGTGGACTTCATATCTCAAATGTCATTCACCTGTTCTACCTGGGACTGTTGTGGGGAAGTGTCCCCAAACTGACTAGCCATTGACACTTCTGGCTTTATTTCCAACAGCCTGTCCAGAGCCAGGACACTTAGTGCCTGGCGGCCAGGCCTCTTCCCAAGAGGCACCTGATGCCGGTGAGCCCTGCCAGCACCGGTCAGGATAATGAAGCCATATGCCAATCAGAAGGACTAGACTCTCAGGGCTCCTAAGCAGTCTGGCTAGGTGGGTTTAGGGCACCATGGGCATAGCTGACCCACAGGCCTCTCCCCTCACAGACCAACCTAATCAGATCCTTGGTTGATGGGGGGCTGCTCTAAGCTTGGAACACTGATCAGTGTGGACACCACCCTGGCAAGTGAGGCTTTTGCATGGACATCATGCCCCGCCTACTAAGGCAGCACCTGCTGCACAGCCTGACTACACTTTCTGACAGTTGCTTCCTACATGTGCATGGGTCACAGGGGTGAATGAAGCTGGCCTGCAGGGAGAGCTGACAGCAATAGGGTTAGCCCACGGCAGTCCATCATGGATCCTACCCTGAGCACTCTACTGGGGACAGTTCCTCTTACTTCCTCAGTGTCTTCAGCTGTGTGGATGGACCTACCTCACCCTCTACATTCTCCCTTACTGCTGACCTCTGTGCCAGTTTGCCATGTGGGATGACGGGCACAGGACAAGGGAAAAAAGGCTGGGACCATGGCTGGAAGCAGTCCACATTCTTTTATTACTGTCCCTCAGAAAAGCCTTTCCCCGTGGCTGTCACACGCTGTTATGAGGGAGAAGACGCCAGTTCTGGCTCAGGCCCAGGATGGACAGCTCTAGTTTCCTGCTTGGCTCTGGTCCCCTGAGGCAGGTGCAGGGTAAAACTGAGCAGGGCCACTGAAGCTCCCTAAGATGCCTGTCAGGCTCAGGATGGAGAGGGTACATACTGTCGGGTGGTCCCAGGGGTAAGAGGTCAGGGGTCAGGTGTGGCTGGCTGCTGGCATCTCCTGAACTGTACCACCCAGTCCTCTCTTTTGGATTCCATGGGAGTACTTCTGGGGAAGATTGTGCCCCGCACACTCCCCTATACTCAAACCTGTAAAAGCCATGGGCCAAAGCCTATAACCCTGTGATCTGAGCAGCAGTAATCTGGTTTCCAAGTCTGCCAAAGGCTGTTGAAGCTAGATCACCCTGAGCTCCCTGCACGGAAGGGAAGAGCATCTGCCTCAGTAGTTAGCCGGGAACACAGGATCCCTGGCATACCCTGATTCTTTGCCTGCTACACGGGTGTGTTGCTGCACAAGATGTCTTGGATGTGAGCATCAGCTGGTTGCCCTAGCATACCATATGAGGCTTCTCGTTCCAAGCCAAGTGGACCAGGAACACTAGGGCATCTGACTGCACACTGCCATCCCTGCTGACAGTCAAGGTGTCCCAGCTTTACCACTGGCCCTTACACCCTTCTTGCTGCCTCCCCAGCCCACAGCCTAGAGGCAGATGTAGGACACCGTCAAGTTCAGGGCCACACAAAAGGGTAGAACTGTGAGGCCAGGAGGATAGGCCAGGATGCTGCTGTATGCTACGGGGCCATATTGCTCCTGGCGGCAGGAATCAGAGATGCAGTAACTGGATCCCACAGAGGATCTGGCGGGCCACTGAGGGTGGAGGGCTGAGATCAGGTTGCCACCCTGCGGTGAGTTTTCCACTGGGCTGCTTTTGCTACCTTGGGAAAGAGCTGGGCTGGACTGGGAGGCTCTGAAGCAATCGGCAGTGAGAAGAGGGTCTAAGAACCATGGAACCTAGTTTGTAGGGCGTAGCACCCAGGTAGCCGTGGGTGAGGGAAGGAGGTGGTCAGCCTTGCTCTTGTCCTGCTGGGCATGGACTCTGGACTTGGTCCTATCCAGGAGCCACTGAAATCCAAGCTGGGGGTAAGGCACGGTGGCTGCTGCTCCTAAGCCGGTGCATTTCTGATCCGCCCCCCTCACCCGCCCTCGGCTGCCCGCTGACCATGTAAGATCTGCCTGGGTGGCCAAGGCCACAAGACAGAGGGAGGCAGCATTGGAACAGGTAGCGTCCATGTTGCTGGCTAGGCTTGGGAGCCAAGGGCCAGATAAACAGATCTGGGCCTCAGGGGGGGCTACAGGCCCCCTGAATACTCAGAGAGAGCTTCCCAGGCCCCCGAAGCAACTCGACTAGCCTCAACGATGCCAACCAACGGCTTGCACCAGGTGCTGAAGATCCAGTTCGGCCTTGTTAACGATGCAGACCGCTACCTGACAGCAGAGAGCTTTGGGTTCAAGGTCAACGCTTCCGCAGCCAGCCTCAAGAGGAAGCAGATATGGGTCCTGGAGCCTGACCCGGGCCAGGGTACTGCTGTGCTGTTCCGCAGTAGCCACCTAGGCCGCTACCTGTCAGCAGAAGAGGATGGGCGTGTGGCCTGTGAGATGGATCACCCAGGTCGTGACTGTCGCTTCCTGGTCTTGCCACAGTCTGATGGGCGCTGGGTGCTGCAGTCAGAGCCACACGGCCGCTTCTTTGGTGGCACTGAGGACCGGCTGTCCTGCTTTGCTACAGCCATCACTCCGGCAGAGCTGTGGACCGTGCACCTGGCCATCCACCCACAGGCTCATTTGCTGAGTGTGAGCCGTCGGCGCTACGTGCACCTGTGCCTTCAGGAGGATGAGATGGCAGCAGATGGTGACATGCCCTGGGGTGTGGACGCACTGCTCACCCTCATTTTCCAGAGCAGGCGGTACTGCCTCAAGTCCTATGACAGTCGCTACCTTCGCAGTGATGGCCGCCTTGTCTGGGAGCCTGAAGCCCGTGCCTGCTACACACTGGAGTTCAAGGCAGGCAAGCTGGCCTTCAAGGACTGTGACGGCCGATACCTGGCGCCCGTGGGGCCTGCCGGCACGCTCAAAGCTGGCCGGAACACAAGGCCCGGCAAAGATGAACTCTTCGACCTGGAGCAAAGTCACCCACAGGTGGTGCTGGTAGCTGCCAACCGCCGCTACGTCTCTGTGAGGCAAGGTAGGGTAGGGTGGCTGACGTTGGGTTCTATGTGTGTGTGTGTGTGTAGATGCCTGCCACGTGCGGTGGGGCTGCCCGTTGGAGGCGGGTGTTTCTGCACACAGTGCAAGTGGAGCTGATGGCTTCAGAGGGGTCCTCCTCACTCTCTAGACATCTGGAGAGCATCAGTCAAAGTGGTGCCCACCAGACTGCAGCTGTCTCTATTCTGGAGAGGTGTAGCAAGGCAAAGACA
This sequence comes from Micromys minutus, assembly GCF_963924665.1. NCBI lineage: Eukaryota > Metazoa > Chordata > Mammalia > Rodentia > Muridae > Micromys > Micromys minutus. The sequence continues at coordinate 65,435,719 of NC_137979.1, forward strand.
GAGTATGGGGCGGTGGGAAGCAGGCTGGGGGCTAACACACCTTTGCTCTTGTGCCACCCCACTTTCTCATCTTTGGGGGAGATAAGGGAGAGATGAAAGGCAGGGCAAAGACATATGCTTGGCTACAACCTTGTGGGATCCCCATGGGTGAGACTTCACTGTTATTCTCAGTGTTAGACACGGCTAAGGAAACCTTGCCTAGGACCTGTGCTTCGAAGGGGAAGGTGCCATTTCTACCTATGGGGTGTGGCTTGGTTTTCGCCGTTTCCTGGCCACTGGTCACTTGTGTGACACCTGAGCAGTCTGAGGTAAACACAGTGTTCCTACAGCCCTATGAAGAAGCCAAGAGTCTGGCCTACGCCAGAAGAGAAAGTTGCTCCCATCTTGGGCTCTGTGTGCCCAGATATACCTTGGCCTGAGTGCTCTGAGATTATTCAGACCCCTTTACACCAGCACTAGCCCGAGAAAGGGCAGCTCCCATGTGCCTGTCATGACACTGACCATTGCTATAGCAATACATAGGTGTCCAGGCTCCCTGGGTATCTTGTATCTACCCAGATGGTCAGGAACACCCACCTGGGAGACCAGACTGCCCAGAAGAGCCTGAATCTGCAGTCATGGCCTTTAGGTTAGTCTGAGGCAATAACAGGCATTGGAGTTGCCAGCCCTGCGGTCCAGCCACACTGCCTTGCCTGGGGAAGGCCAACATGTTCACAAGCAAGCAGGGACAGAATGATGGACTGCTTCCTAGAGGAGGGGGCATGCTAGACATTGATTGTAACAGCCTGTAACAGGCTCCTGAAGGAAGGTGATGACAGGAATGCCTATACTGGTGGTGGGGGCTTGGCTGGGATATTAACGATGTTGGGGTGGAAGTGGTAGAGGTGGTGAAGATGGTGATGGAGAAGGGGGTGAAGCAGAGATGGTGACAGTGGTGGTGGGGAAGTGGTGGTGGCGGCTCAGGGGTTGAGTGGTGAGATGTTGTGGACTGAGGAGGTACTGTGTCGAGCGCTTGCCTCGTGTGGATCTCATAGTCAAGGAGTTGGGTAGGATAGTGGCTGCATGGGTTGGTTTTCAGCCTTTAAAACCGTGTATGCATGTGTGAAGGGTACAGGCATGTGAATCCAGGCACCCACAGAAGCCAGAAGAGGGTGTTGGCTCCTCTGGAGCCTGCCTGATAAGGTACTGGGAACAAAACTCAGGTCTTCTGAAAGAATAGTAAGTGCTCTTAAACCCTGAGCCATCTCTCCAGCCCACCTTTCAGTCTCTTAAATAATAATAAGCAATTAATAACTAGCTGGGAACAGAGGTGCACACCTTTAATCCCAGCACTTGCAAGACAGAGGCAGGCAGGTCTTGAGACTAGCCATAGTGAATTCCAGGAAAGCCAGAGCTGCTTAGTAAGACCCTATCTTTTTTCTTTTTTAAGCTTATTTATTTATTTATTTTATATAAGTACACTGTGGCTGTCCTCAGACACACCAGAAGAGGGCATTAGATCCCATTACAGATGGCTGTGAGCCACCATGTGGTTGCTGTGAACTGAACTCAGGACCTCTGGAAGAGCAGTCAGTGCTCTTAACTACTGAGCCAATCTCTCCAGCCGTCTTGAAAACAAATATTGTATGTGTGTGACATGTGGGCACAGACGAGCCACAGCACACTTGTAGTGGTCAAAGGACAGCTCTGTGGAGTCAGTTTTTTCCTTCCACCTTTACATGGGTCCAGGGATCAATCTCGGATCACTAGGCTTCAGAGGCAAGCACCTTTACTTGCTCAACCACCCAACTGGCCTCTTTCAGCCTTTTGTTTTTTTGAGACCAGGTGTATCACCTTCACCCAGCTCTAGACCACACTTATGTGACTGCATTCCTTTGGTAAGCACAGTGGCAGTAGAGGCACACTGCTTCCTTCACTCGGGCACATCATGTCTGCCAGTTGTTCCCGCTTCGGGGTTGGTGTCAGGCTTTGTGCTGGGGTGAAAATCAAACAGCTCAAGAAAGCTGGAGAAGTGATTTGGGTGTTTGTCCTGGACAGCATAGCACCTATGGACAGTAGCAGCCCATCTTGGTCTGGTCACCTGGAGAGACAGCCCCAGACTTGTCTCCTAGCCAGAAGCTGCCTGTGAACAACCGCTTTGTAGTTTCACTACTGGGTTGCTTTGCTGCCGTCTGCCTGTCTCTGCATTCACTGGCCCTGTGGGGCTGACATGAAGCTCAGCTGTGAGCATCTGTTTGTGCCAGTGACAGACTCAACCCCTTCGTGAATCCTAGTGGACACACCTCACACTCGCCCAGAATCAGCCCCTCATCACTGTCCAGATCATTCTGGGCTCTGTGCCCCTCGCACTGCCAGGTCAGTTCCCTATAAGCAGGTGTGAGGGGAAGGTGTGTGTGCGGGCTCTGACTGACGTGGGGCACAGCATCCTGGCCTGCGAGATGGAGATGTGGGTGAGGTCAGTGAGTGGTTCTGGTGGGTGTGCTCAGCTGAGGTCCTCTGACCGGTTCTACCTTCTGTCCCTGCAAGAAACTTGGAGATTCGACTTTTCTCGTCTATAGCACATATCCGTATGAGATACCACCCAGAATCCACTGTCTTCTCACCGAGTGGGCCAGTGCACAGGACACAAAGCTGAGGGCTGTCCTTGGTTCTCCAATTAGTATTTGCTGCTGCCATGATGGAGCTGGCCGAGGGCGGCCTGAAGAGATGGGTCAGCGGTTAACAGCGCTGGCTGTTTTTTAGGAGACCCACATTCAATTCCAAGCACAAACACCTGTGACTCCAGTGCCGGGAATGGAGATCTGACTCCCTCTTCTGGCCTAAGTGGGCTACGCCACTGCTCTTTTTTCTGCATGGGAACAGTGATCTGCGTGAGGGGGCCTGGGTGTGGCCTTTGGGAGCTAGAAAAAGGCAGCACCCTTTTGGCCCCCTCCCTCTCCTCCAAGTTTGGATCAGGTGCAGCTGGACCTTCTGGCTTTGTCCCCTACCTCCTATTGTTATACCTTCATCCCCTGGGGAACTTGAGGGCTCTACCTGCCACATTATTCAAGAATAACCAGTTGCCATAGAAACTGAGTTTGTTGGAGGGCACCCTGCCCTCCCCAGAGACTCAGGTGTGTGTGTGGGGTGCTGGTTAGCAGTCACTGGCTATGGTCTAGGTCACCTCAGCAGGAAGGTCAGAGACCCTCACCTGGCAGGTTGAGGATGAATTATAAATAGAAACTGCTGTAAATCCTGCATCAAGAGAGCAGGAACAAGCAGATTACTTGCTGATTAGCAGAACGGGGATTTGCCAGCAAAAAAGGTACTATCTCAGGGAGTGTGGGAACAACTGGGCTAAGAATCCTTCCTTAGAGGCCATGTGTGAGGTGCAGTGGTACCCGATGGCCCTGCGGCAGCCTCTGGCAGATAGATAGCTTCAAAGTCTAAATAGGAGAGTGCGCAGCTGAGACTCTCAGGCTTCACGGTATCCAAAGCTTGCTTCCCCATCTCTTGCCTCCCAGGAGAGGTGTGAGAAACCTCACTCTCTCTCCCCCCAGGAATCAATGTCTCAGCCAATCAGGATGAAGAACTGGACCATGAGACATTCCTGATGCAAATCGACCAGGAGACAAAGAAGTGTACTTTCTATTCCAGTACTGGAGGGTACTGGACCTTGGTCACTCATGGGGGCATTCAGGCCACAGCCACACAAGTGTGAGTGTACCTGTCCGTCACCCCCACCACCATCACCTTTTTGTTTTTTGAGAGAGGGCTCACACTATGGAACTTAAGTCTCCAACCCAGAGATCCACCTCTGCTGGGATTACAAGTTTGTGCCACCATACCTGGTGGCCACGGTCACTTAGTCATCACCTCCACCCTGAGCACAGCCTCAGCTGTGAGAATGGTAGCCCAGTCAGCAAAGAATGCTTGCTGGGGTGGGGCTCCTCCTGGTAATGGGTACTTCTGTGGAGGACTGGCATCTGCTCCACCTTGAACCCAAGGAGGATTGGGGAGGCCAAACTGCACCTCTCTCACTGAGATCTCCCCCCCTCCACAGTTCTGCCAACACCATGTTTGAAATAGAATGGCATGGCCGGAGGGTGGCACTTAAAGCCAGCAACGGGCGTTACGTGTGCATGAAGAAAAACGGGCAGCTGGCTGCCATCAGTGACTTTGTGGGTGAGCATTCCCTGCCTCTTGTAAGTTGGGGCTCTCCATCCAGGGTCAGTGCATCTGAGGTCCTGCTCCCCTTGATCCATCCGGGGAGGGGTCAGACCCTTTCCCTTCCTGTCTTTGGGGAACACTGGGCACCTTCTTGCTACAGTGGCACACCTGGACTCCAAGCCCATGGTCTGGGAAGAACAGGTAGGGGCAGGAGTGGTCAGTTCACAGCACCCTCTCCTGCAGGCGAGGATGAGTTGTTCATCCTCAAACTCATCAACCGCCCCATCTTGGTGCTCCGTGGCCTGGATGGCTTCGTATGCCACCGCCGAGGCTCCAACCAGCTGGACACCAACCGCTCCACCTACGATGTCTTCCACCTGAGCTTCAGGGATGGTGCCTATCAGATCAGAGGTGAGAGAAAGAAAAGTGCAGGGGGCTCCGGGGGGCTTGGTGTGTGTGGGCCCTGCTAATCTCCAGCCTTGCCTCCAGGCCGCGGAGGTGGGTTCTGGTACACTGGCAGCCATGGAAGCGTGTGCAGCGATGGTGACTTGGCGGAGGATTTCCTCTTCGAGTTCCGAGAGCGTGGCCGTTTGGCCATCCGTGCCCTCAGTGGCAAGTACCTGCGTGGAGGTGCCTCAGGGCTGCTGCGTGCTGATGCAGACCTGCCTACGGGAGAAGCTCTCTGGGAATATTGAGGACTCACAGGGGGTCAACCCCAGAGCCTACTGAAACGGCATTAAACCTTTGTTGCAGAGTTGCCATGGGCTCAAGCTGCCCAGTTTGGTGGTGGGAAGGGTGTGAAGTTCCCTCTGCTCAGCACTAGAGCTCCGCCCTGAAAAAGCCCTCAATCTTCTGTGCAAATCTCTCCCCACTGTCTAAAAACCTTAGGGCAAGGGCCGTGGCTAGGGTGAGGGCTGCCTCTGTCCCCTCGCCCCATCTTGCCCCAGCAGTTGCTAGGTAGGCCTTGGGTCAGAGACTAAGGAAGGTCCTTCTAACCTTGGCTGACTTTGGGCTTCCACGGCTGGGGGCAAAGGAGACCCAGGGAAAGCTGCAAGCCTAAGCCAAGGAGTGGCGCAGCCAGAGCATGTGTTGGAGCGAGGAGGTAACATAGGGCTGGTAGGGAAGGCGGGAAGCATGCTGGAAAGGAAGTGATGGCCTCGCACATACCCTCACTGTTAAGACTGCCCTTGGCTTTCCAAAGGACCAGGGGCATGTCAGGGAATATCCCTACTAACTCTTGGAGTTGACCTTAGCAGCCACCCTGAGTGGGCCAGGTCTTAGCACTCTGTCTGCAAGCCCAGGTGGTCCACAACAGTGCGTTCCTGATGTCAGGGACACCTGGTGTGTATTGGGGTATCACACAGGTGTTGGAGATCAGGGTCCAGCTGGAACAACGGTCTCTTCCTCCACACTTCAAGTGTGACTCTGCAGCTAAGACCAGTGTTTCTTCTACTCCACAGCCATCTAAGCCTGGTGTGGGCACTACTATTCAGCCAGTGCCACAGACAACAGGCTGAGGCCCAGAAGCAGGAGTCTGTCAGGCGCCTGGAAAGACTGATGAGGGAGGGCATCATCAGCAGTCACTGAGGACAAGCTGTGCTCAAGCTCAGGCTAAAGAGGAGCCTATTCATCTCTGAGGGGTGTAACAGCAAGTAGGGGACACTAGGAAATGTCAACTCTGACAGAGACCAAAGCCACTGCAGCCTAGCAGACACCTTTTACCAAGGCAGGCCCTTTACATCCTGTGGCTTGACCCAGCCTCTCTAACTTGTTGAGAGGGGACCACATAAAGGACCATGAGGCTCCCACTTGGCAAGAGTAGCCTTGGGTACAAGCTGTGGACAGGGCTCTTAGCAGGTCATCAGGAGCCAAAGTAAGCCAGCAACCTGGGAATGAGCACCTCGTCACAAAAGCCAGCCTTGAATAGACTCAGGGGGTGGCTAGAGTGAGCCTGTTCTTCCTCACATCCTCTGTGGGGAACTTTGTCCTGTAGGAATGACAGACTCCCATGGACATGCCCTGTGAGGTGATGGTGGCAGGCCAGACTTTGAAGGGCAGCTCTTCAGCCCCAGATGGCCACAAAAGCCTTGGTAGAGGGCACCTGGGCACTGAGGACAAGGGGACAGCTGGAAAGGGTCACCACCCAGCTGTACAGAGCTCAGCGGAGGTCAGAGCACAACAGAGGCAGAGTGAGACAAATTCAGTGACACCTGGAACTTCACGGAAAGGCGGCTTGTCAGCACAGCACCTCACAGACAGACAATAGGAGCAGGCAGAGTTCTGCAGACTCGCTCCCCCCCCCCCCGACCCGCCGCCCCACGGTAACAGCACCAGCAGCGGGCAGGGCCCCGCTGGAGGAGGAGGTTGGGACATGGGGCTGGAGCGCAGCACAGTGCTGGAGGCAGCTGCACCACTGGCATCAGTGGGAGCCCTCTCACGGTCTTTGTGCTTTGGTTGCAGTGAGCACTCTGCCCCCTGGTGGCCCCAGAGAGGCAGCCCGCGCTCCTGGGGTGTGCTGGAGTCAGCAGCAGAACCGTCCCAAACTTGAAAGCCTGAAACTGGGAACACCCAGAAACCCTGTGTCTCCATGGCCTGAGTACTTGGGTGACGATACTTCCCATCAGGGGTGCAGAGGTTCCAGTGGAGGGGTGCTGCCCCAAGTGTGTCCTGAAGTGACGTGGAGCTGGCCAGCAGCTGTCAAGAAGGAGAGGTTCAGTCACGCCTGAAGCTACGTCACCCCCCATTCCCCTTTTTTTTGCCTTTTTAAAAAAAGTATTTATTTACTTATGTCTGAGTACACTGTAGCTGTCTTCAGACACACCAGAAGAGGACACCAGATCCTACTAGAGATGGTTGTGAGCCACCATGTGGTTGCTGGGAATTGAACTCAGGGCCTCTGGAAGAGCATCTCCCCAGCCCCCTTTCTGCCTTCTGACTAGCCAGGAGGCATAGAACCTGAGTCAGGGAACCGAAGGGTATCCTTTTCCATTCTGGGTGAACCACCCAGGCCAACATACTGAAGAACTGTGGACAGAGGACCCGCCTACCTGGTCACAACAGGACGAGGCTAGGGTTGCGCAGTTGCTTGTAAATCTGCAGGAGCTTCTGGGCAGTGGAGCAGGAGCTCACTTCGTCTTCTGTGCACAGCTGGTCACGCAGTGTTTGTACCTCTCGAAGCAGTTCCTGTGGGCAGGCAGCAAGATCAGCCCCTTACACTACAGAGGTGGTGGGTAGTCCACAAAGGAGCACTGGGCCACACAGCCTTAAATACCTAACATACAACCACACGGGTATGGCCAGGCAAACGGGAAACAGACATGACCCTGCACATTCTGATCCCATGCAGAAAATGCAGTCCCTGCGGCTGGTGCCCACTGAGTGCTGTCCCCCACATGCCATCTGGGGCACTCCTCAAGCCCAGGCACTGGGGCTTACCTGGTGGTTGGCATGGATCTGCTGTAGATACTGCATGCGGAGGTCAGGTGGGCTGGAACCTTGGGCTGCTTGCTCTGTGACCATAGTCTGGAGGACAAAAGTGTGTGTGTGTGTGAGTGTGTGAGTGTGGGTATTAGTGGAGAGTACTTCCCACTGTCCAGAATGGGTGCCAGAGTCTAGAGGGTAGGGTACTCATGCTCCTCAGAGTATAGTGACCCCTTTTTATCTGTCTCCTGGCTTTTCTGCTCAGCTGACTCTGACTCCTGTGGAGAACCCACTCATCTACCCACTAGTGTTTCCCACCCTGTTCACCAGGACTTTTCTAGGCAAGTCAGGCCCAGGGTAGCCTTAGGCTGGCCCTGAGTTCCTGATTCTCCTGACACAACCTAACAAATTCTGGGATTGGGACACACCACTAGGACTGACCAAAGAGCCTTTGTGTTTGTTTGAAGCAGGTTTCTCTGTGTACCCCTGGCTGTCCTGGAACTCGATTTTTAGACCAGGTTATCCTCAAACTCAGAGAGATTTGTGTGCCTCTACCTTCCAAGTGCTGGGATTAAAGGCGTGCACCAACACACCTGGTGTACCCTAAGCCCCAATCTCCTTTCTGTGGCTCAGACAAGCTTCCGGCTGGATTTTAGGCAGGCCCAATCTGATCTGTTTTTTCCATTCCCTATGCAGGCTCACTTAGTGCTGGGCATTTGTTCTTGCTTTCTGAAGGCAGTCTAACTTGCTAAATGCTATGAGGTCTGAAAGGTGAGGGCCAAGGGGCCTTTTCAGATATGAGCAGAGCCTCAGAGGCCTGCCTAAGCCAGATGTCCACAGTCCCCACAGACCCCAGCAGCTGCAGGCAGACTCCTGTCCTTAAACCATGGAGGCATGTGGCTGCAGCTGCCCTGAATGCTACCTACAGCAGCTGTACCATGTGATTCTCTATCAAGGATCAACTGTGTCCCCTTGAGATCCCACAAGAACTCCTAACCTCAGGTACCCTGAATGCAGCTTTTTTAAATATGGGGTCTTTAGGATGACCAAGATAAAGTCACTAGGTTGGTCTTAATCCTAAGAGGCTGTGTCCTTATAATAGGACATTTGAGCAAAAAGCCGTAAGTCCCTGGAGGCTCCTCTGCTAGTCCACACCTCAGAGACTGAACTTGGGGACACACAAAGCCCACCCCTGGGCCATACGGCCTGTCGCTCACTTCCAGCACTGAAACCACCAGCACCTCCCACCTAGTCCTCCCTTCATTTGTCAGCTGTGAGGCCCCGATTCTGAGGGGAAGCAGCACTACGTACCCAGTGTCCCTGCGAGGTGCCTTGGGGCTGGGCCACGGCCCACAGTCTGTGAGGATGGCTGATCTGGACAGAGCCACCTGAGGCACCAGGGGAGACTCGGGGCATGAGAGCATTTTAGACTTGGAAGCCCTTCATCCGAGTAGGCCAGAGGTACAGTGCTCAAGTAGCTTCTCTAGGATGGTGACCTCCCTGGCTGTTCCCTCCTCATAGCTCAGGTACATTGGTCTAAAATCCATTCCTGGGGCTCAGACCCAGGCATGACAAGCAGTGACTAGAAACGTATCAGACATTTCTGAATGTGGGTGACACCCGGAGGGGAGTGTCCTGTTTGGGGGGAGGGCTCACGTGACGGTGTAAAATGTTGCTCACAATTGCATGGGTCCAGGGGAAACAGATTGCAGCTTGCTGCCTTCAGAGCCTCCTTCCAGAACCCCACCCACCCCTGCTGGCTGCAGTACCTGTATCCGTCGGATGATGGCATGGTGCACCCTGCACATGTTGGCCAGCGAGGAGCTCTCCACCTGGATCTCCACAGCCTGGATGGGTCCTGCAGGGCTCAAATCAGTCACAGCTACCTGCAACATATAAGGCCTTGAGTGGCTGCAACACGGCCTGGGCTGTTCTTGACACTTTACAGAAACCCGTCTGCAGGGGACAGTCCTGGAGGACCCACGTCACTCTGAGCTGTATCAAGGCCCTAGCTGTATCTGGCTCCATGCCAGGAAGTGAGGTCCCGACACACGGAATTGACAAGCCTGTCTGTGGGCATCTCATCGCCTTCCAGGAGGTCCTTACTGTGGGTGGCCATGTCCTTACAGGCTGGGTAGCCATGGCTTTCTCTTCACACAGTGGCATAAGACCCAGAACTTGGCAACCAACAGTTTCTCCTCATGGCTACAAGCGCAGACACTGTCCCCTGACGGTAACTACAGCCAGTTCCTACTCTTGGCCTAGGAACTGTCTGGTTTAGAAGCTGGCCATGGCCCGAGCTCTGGGGAGACAGAAGATGTAAAAGTCTGCTGTGTGTGTGAGTGATGGGCTGTCTCACTCGAGGTGGGGAGCACTTTGTGGTCTGAGAAGGTTACTGCATTCACTGTCCTCTGAGACCCTAGCAGTGCACAAGAACAAGAGCCAAGAGCCCATGATAGATCGAGTTAGACTGGGCTGGTTCTCCCAGGGACACAATCTCAACAAGGCTGATAGGCCAGTTAAAGTAAGTCTTGATAAGCAGTGGCCCAGGGACCCACTGAGGACCATGAGCCCTGAGGTCCATCCCCCCAAGAACAGACAAGTGGCTCTTGCTTGCCTCATGGACGATGAGGTTGACATCAGTTCCATCTGGGGCTAGTCCCTGGATGGAAGTCAGTGTCTGGGCCCTCAGAGCATCCACAGCAGAGTTCTCGGCAAGGAGCCAGCGCAGGGTAGCGCTGCAGAGGTGGAAACCTGGAAGAGAAAGGAGCCTGCGGGAGCTGAGGCACCTGTGCGGCTTCCGCCAAATGTTCCTCTTCCAGTGCCACCTAAGTGTCCCAAATGCTCGCAGCCCTTGTACACATAGAAAGCCAAGCAAGTTACACAAGAAGCAGGGAGGGATAGGGACAGTCAGGAAATCACGGGCCCGGGACTCAGGCCTATGAGCCACATGGCAAGGTCCTAGATGCACTGTGGTGCACAGACGGAAATGCTGTGCAAGACTGCTGGCTGCAGCTCTCTACGGGACAGACTGAAACCAGATATGCAACCCAGCATCCACTGGGAGCAGGACAGAGGTACTGATGACCAGGACACTTCTGCCACAGGTGCAGCCCAAAATGATGCAGATGACTTCTCACACAGCAGTGGGGTGAGGGGGGAGAGGCCAGGCCTGGTGCTGTAACAATCCAGACAGACCTGCATTTGGTCTGTAGACCCCAAAGTGCTTTGTGTAAGAGAACATACCCAGCTGCTCTCTGGTGACATCTGCCTCTGCTTGGGTTGTGTTATGTCACAGTTTTTAAGTGACACACAAGATTCAACGGCAGTCTGGATGCAGTGGGATGCACAGGAACCACAGGGAGGGAAAGGGACACCCTACTTCCACAGGCTGCAGGGCCCCGAAGTCAGTTGTGCCACCAACCTGAGTGACCATCTTCCAGGGCAGCTCTGAGAAGGCCCGCGGACACCCTGATGGAGGCTGTGGATGGAGGCAGGTACTTGGCCCGTAGGGAGGCAGCGCCAGTCGGCTCGCTGCCAGTGGCTTGGCGGGTCTTCAGGAAAGTTTCCACAGGCTCACAGGCAGGGCCAGGCACGCAGGGGGCCTGCGTGGGATGTGGGGCCACGCCAGGAAAGCGCAGGCACTGCAGCATGCCCACTGTGTGCTTGCACAGGGGCAGGCAGACGCCCTCTTGCTTAGGAAGGTTGAGCGGGAGCTTCTCCAGGTAGGGGACATCTAGAGAGTCTGAGGGGGCTAGGGCCTCACCCACCACCTCCCGGAGGCTGTAGAAGAGCCAGCAGGACAAGGTCACAGGCAGGTCAAGCACACCACTCTCACTAGGGCCCAGGGGCAATGTCACTTCCCGCCGGCTGCCTGGGCCCAGTCTGTCCACTGGAATGGTGTAGGTGAAAGCTGAGCCGGTCCCATCCAGGTCTAAGGCAGAAGAACTGGTGAGCACCTGAATACACAAGGTCCAGCCCTGGTCCAGGCTGAAGCTGCTGCTATTCTCCAGTGTGCAGGTGGCCATCAGCATGTCTCGCAACTCCAGGCGGCTCCAGGAGGTGGTGATGGTGCATGAAATGGGCCGATCACCCTCTTGGCTGGACAGCAGGGCGCAGCTCACATTCATGGCCTCATTGAGACTTGTTATGGCCTTGTTGCGCTGGTCAACAGCTTTTTTCAGAAAGGACACCCTGCAAAGAACAGTCATGGCACCCAGGAGAAAGAGATCACACAGCAGAGGGAGCCATGTCTGCAGACTTCCTGGGGGAAAGGGACCAGATCATGATTTGAGCACAAGCTCCCTGAGGATGCAAGCAGCTCCCAGGCCCAAGGAGTACATCTTCCTCTGTTCTGGTTGTGAAATCCTTTGGAGGATACTTTTAAGTTGCTTGATCTTTATTCTTGTCTATGTGAGGCAGGGGAGGATGAAGATGCTGAACTGGTCTATGACTACAGTGGGGATGAGCTAGCCCCAGAGATCACCTCACATGTTCCCAATCATACCCCTTTCCTGTCGCAATATCCTCAGGTCACAAGGCCATAAAACCCAAAGTCATGAGGAAAAAGAGGGATTAGCATTGAAGGTGGCTGGGGGTGGGGGACAGGCTAGGAAAAGATTGGGTCTGGTGTTGGAAGCTCTACTGAGAGTAGGTCCCACTGGCCTCTAAGGAGGGTCCACAGAAGTAGGCATGGGATTGGTATTAGAAGATTCCTGGGTCCTGTCAGAGGGAAGAAAGGGGTCTCTTGTCTTCTAAGGGTTTGTGTGCAGACTTTTTAGCCCCTGATGGAGACAGAGGCAGAGACAGCCACCCACGCAGATGGTTGTTACCTAAAACCTCCCTAGTCTGGGTCAGCTTCACACAGGATGCTGACCCCTAAGGACAGGGCACAAGCTCTACCTGAGCCAGAGCCTGCGGCTCACCTCTCAGAGACATCACCGATGTCCAAGAGCAGCTCCTTAATTTTCTGGCCTGCATTTGCCATGGCTATTTTGGCAGGCACAGGCGCCTCAGGGTTCAAGTCCAGACTGCAGGTGATCAGGCGTCCTTTAGAAGACAGGGCCAGGAGCTCCGTGCTACCTGATGACAGACACATGCAGGGCCAGTCATAAATCTGGAGCACCTGCCAGACACTCAGTGCTGTCTGCGCTGGGCTCCAGACAGCACAACTCTGGGCTGGCAGAAGACCAAGGCAGGAAACGCGGGGAGGCCTGGGAAGCCTGCACCAAGGATCTGGATACAGACAGGGACCACTGATCTCTATACACATCCTGAAGAACCTACACAAGATGGTGTATAGCAGATGTGATGCCGTGGTGGGGCCAAATGAGGACACTGTATGGTGCCCAATGATTCAAATGTGTCACAGCCTTCAACAGGCCAATCAGAACAAGGCTGCTGAGCCTTCCAAAGAGAAGTGCCCTAAAGGCTGATCTCTGCTCAGTCTCTAACTTCTCTACCATATTCTCCTGCCCTGACGCTGCCAAGGGTCTGCTTGCTTCCCTATTCCTAACACAGCCCTTAACATAAACCCCGAAGTGGGCAGTTTAGTAGCTAGAAGTCTCAGGCCACGCCCCCTCACCTGAAGTGGTTTAGGTCTTTCCTTCCAAGCGTCCCCACCCTGTTAAATGTTTTCTAGAGCAGGCTTTAATATATTCCTAGTTGATCTTAATGGAAGACACTGGGGGAGGGGTCAGGCAAACCTAGCTAAAGCTTCCTCAGAGAGCTCTGAGACACCCTCTGAGTGGCTCATAAGCAGGCCACACAGCAGCTAAAGCAGGCTCATCAAGCTCTCAGGGTCTGGCCTGACCCAGTTTGAGAACTGCTATGGGAGGTGCTTTTAAACCAACCCCACAGGCCTCATGCTGTGGAGATCAACCGAGGGGCCATAGTGCAGTTCTGGGGAGGACACACATCCAAGACAGGAGTGAGTGAACTTCTGGTCTGTGCTGGGCCTGATAAGGAAAAGTCTGCCCCTGCCAGCTTAGGGAAGAGACTGTCAAGGAGGAGCCTGCCCCTTGCCTGTGATATCCAACGGCAGCTCATACCTGTAGGTGACCTTGCTGTCACACACAGAGCGAGGGCACTGCAGATGTTCAAGCTGGCTGGGCACAGCATGGAGGGCAGACCTCCTGTGGCCCCGTCTGGCTTCTCAGGGTTCCAAGGACTGTCTCTCCGAGTCATGTCTACCACACAGAGGTCTGAGGGGGTGCTGTGGTACATGTGGCCATCCCTGCCACAGGCGGCACAGAGCACAGGCCCTGGGAGGCAATACTCACGAAGCTCTGGCACCAGATTCCCTGACTCGCTCCAGCTGGCCTTGATGGCCAGTGTCCGGCCCTGGTGACCGAGGGCCACTAGGCAGTCAGAGTGCACATTCTTGTCAGGCCGCAGCTCTCTTGCTGCCTCCTCCTCCTCCTGCGGCTCTGCCCTCAAAGCCCCGATGAAGACCACAGGCTCCTCTAGGTGGTGGAGGATCTTGACCAGGACCTTTGGGTCACCAGGGGCTAACCCAGAAGTAGCCAAAGCCTTCAGGACCACACAACAAAGCTGGCCATCAGGGAGACCGCAGAGGATCACAGGGGACTGCAGGAGGGTGGCATCGACGCCAAAGAGGAGACCAAAGAGAGCCTCCTCCAGCATGAAGCACCCACAACCCTGGGGGTGGCCGTGAGGGGCCCTGGAGTCTGGTGGGAACACACAGCACAGCACCGGCAGAAAGCAGGGGGCTGCAGGCTTCCCTGGCACCCCACCTGGAGGAGTGCAGGTGGGTAACACCACCTCACCAACCTGGCCCTCAGGCCGAGGCTCCTCCCCTGCACAGGGCCGCTCAAACAGCTGCATCTTCCACTGGGTGGGGCCCTGTGCCAGGGTGACCAGCACATCGTCCAGTACAGTGAAGGCACAGAGGGCAGCATCAGGGAGGACACAGGTATCTGGGTCCACATGGATCACAGGGTAAGGGTGAGCCTCATCCTCTTTGTCCTCACAGGCCTGGCTCCCAGACCTTCAGGAACAATGGAACCGTAGTCAGTGTTGGGTGGGGTAGACTCACAAAGTGTTCAACAATAACCTGACTTGGCTGAATAGGTTAGGCAGGTGACATCACAGCAGCTCTCTCTCTCTCTCTCTCTCTCACTCACACACACACACACACACACACACACACACACACACACACCCTACTTTACACATGAATCAGCCAAAAACATATCTTTCAGACAAAGCTCATCAGTGTGCATCAAAGGCTGCATCTGGGCTGTGCACGGTGAGTTCTTCCAACACAAGCCAGTGGCCAACGAGCTTTTGCTGTCACTGCTTGCTAGAGACACCTCCTTCTGAGACCCACTTCTAAGAGGTCTTGCCAGACACCTGAGGGCAACAACAGTGGTGCTCCTGGCTGCAAACTTCACTATCTGAGCCTCAACAGCTAAGAACTTCATGGAAGTAGACAACTCTACTGCCACGCCTGCGTATGCACAGGTACTGGAGGATTCCAAGTGCAGGAATGGATGGCCTAGACCACAGTCCCCTGCCTCTGACCCCAGCGTGTTGTCAGAGGTCGTCGAAAAGACTACAACAGGGGCAAACCGCACAGGGCTCAAAGGTGGAAATGAAAGCAGGCCTCCCTGGGGACCCGACTTGTGCACTGGCCTGGCCGCGTGGGGCCACGCCCCCTCACCTGTCCAGTGAGTCCAACGACAGGCAGTAGATGCCAGTCCGGGCGCACAGGACGTAGAGTGCCCTGCGGGTGGCCAGGAGCTGCAGGTGCCACACCTGATCGGGAAACTGGTACACCGCCTGGGCGCCAGGAGAGCGAGGTCAGGCGAGGGCACACGCGGCCCCGGCTCACCTCGGAACGGCGCCGCCCGCCCGCCCGCCCGCCGCTCACCGTCAGCAGCCCGCCCTCCTGTTCATACACATAGACGAACTCGCGCCCGGTGGACAGAAAGACCTCCGCCTCATGTCGCAGCACATACGGCTTTCCCGCCGCCCGGCCTCCGAGCTGGCAGCAGAAGTCCGTCAGGTAGTGCACGCGCGAGGAAGCGCCCGCCATCCTGCGGGCGCCGGGCCAGAGCTCAGCCGTGAGGGGCGGTGCCGCCTCCAGGCTTTACGGCCGCCCACGGCACGGCGCGGCCTCCGCCGTAAAGCGGCCGCTGCGGAGGCGTGGCCGGGTCCTGCTGCAGGGGCGTGGCCGGTTGCTCCAAACGGTCCACTAGATGACGGGAACGCCCTGCAAGGACTGGAGCGGACGCTGAAGCTTAGCGAAGAGCCACGATTTACAATGGAAAGCAGAAAGCCAGAGGATGGCCAAATGTGATGCAGTCCTGCAAATTCACTCGGGCCCACGTCAGGATCCCTGCCTCAAATCACCTACCTGTGGAGCAAAGATTGCTTTTGTGCAAGGTTGTATGCAGCACTTGCCCTAACACCATACTTGAGAGGGCACCATCCAGATTGCACAGGCTCGCTGGAGTAGGGTGGCTCAGCACACTACTGTTCAGCCCCTTGGCCAGGCAAAAAAAAAACAGCCAACCAGAAGAGCCTTTCCTCCACTTATGAACGCGGCGGCAGGATGTGATTCTGAACTGGAGCAAAGGATGCTGAGAACCCTAGTGAGCTGGGAAACTTTGTTTTCTTCTATGACGGCTCTACTTGTGGCTTTTTGAGGGAACAGGCCGAGAATCCCACTCTGTAATGAGGCTTCAAGTACAAGATGAAATACACTTCCAGAGCACTCATCAAACTCGATGCCACTGCCTATTCTTCTGGAGTGGCAGCTACTGGAGAGGCTGAGGCAGGAATACTTGAGTTTGGGGCTAGCCCAGGCAACCTTGACTCTTAAAAAGAAAATTCCAGTGGCCAAATCTACAAAATGTCTGGGGCACAGCCAAACACAAAATGTCCTGTGAGTTTGGAACATAGGATAATCCTAGTGTTGCTGTCAAAACATTCTGGGCTGGAGAGATGGCTCAGTTCTCAAGAGCACATACTGTTCTTGCAGAAGACCCAAATTTGATCCCCAGCACCACAGGGAAGTTCACAACCCCTAGCTTCAGGGGCACCACATCCTTTACCGAGCTATTTCTGTACACAAAAACACACGGTAAAAACAATAATAAAAGATGTGTAGTGGAATATGCCTTTAATTCAAGCACTCAGAAGGCAGAGGCAGGTGGATCTCTGTGAATTCAAGGCTAGCCTGGTCTACAAAGCTAGTTCCAGAACAGCAAAGCTTACAAACACAAAACAAATAACCCTGTCTGGAACCACATCCCCAGCCCCCAAATATTATTTTAGGCTTCACAGTCATAGCTTGCCTGTGCCTCTAGAATACTTGGAATAAAGGCACAGACCACTGTGCCCAGCTGTGTAAAAAAAAAAAAAAAAAAAAAAAAAAAAAAAAAAGAAAAAAAGAAAAAAGAGAAAGAAAAGAAAAATTAAAGAAAAAAAACAAACCACAACTTTAACCCGAGGGTGAAACCTGGACATATTTTATCATTTCTGAGTGGCCTCTGGAACAGATCTGAGCCCAGGCCCCAGGCTGCTCTGAAGAAACCCTGAATGGAAACAAGCGGGAGGTGAACTCCTCCTCTGCAGCATCCGTCTCCTCCTCCTCCTCGGTGTATCTCCTGCGCTCAGGCTCTAACACTATGACTGAGCCTGACTTACAAGGCCATACTGTGGGCACAGAACAATGCACGGGGAGCAGGACAGTCGCTTCAGGTGCTTTTATTAGGTTCCACTGCAGGGCTGGGGTCAAAGAAATGCTCATCCACACCCAGCCAACGCACACTTCTGAGCCCAAAGCAGAGTCGAAGCGGGAGCACCCATGTCCCAGGAGCAGGCTGGCCAGAGTAAGGCCAGGGCTAGACCCCATCTCTGAGCCTGAAAAGGACCATGGCAGCCACTTCGTTCACTTGGGTGTGTGCGCTCACAGGCACCTCTTTTTGGGCTGTAGTGCCTGATGGCAGGAAGGATTAGAGGTGGGACCAGGGCCACCTCCAAGCAGGAGGTAGCTGAGCTGCCCGGGTCTGAGCCTTCTGTGGGGCCCACCCCCAGGCTGGTAGCTTTAGCTCGACTGTCTTTGGACAATAAAATAAGGTGCATTACTGAACAAAGAGTAACGCAAAACCATAAGCAGAGAAATCACAAAAATTTCTTTAGCTAAAAGTCAGAGAAAACAAGAATTATGTGGATGCCAGAACATGAGAAGGTAATTAACTTTGCAGACAAGGATGAATAGGGATAAGCAGTGGCAAACAGGTCTCCAGGCTGCGCTGCCCAGCACCGGCCCGGCACCTGCCCGGCACGATAATGGTGCTGGTATGATTGGCATCAGAAGCACAGCAAAGTCGCAGACACAGAAAGGCCAGACATCCAGTCTACCAGACTTAGGGACCAGAAAAAAAAAAAAGAAACAAGAAATGTGAAGCCCTAGCCAGGGACACTACCAGGAGGGAGATTAGACAGCCCTCAGCACTTTCTCTATATAATGCCGGCAGGTAGCTGGAGAGATTGCTTGCCTTGCTCTCTACCACTCCTGACACTCCAGGATGACCCTGTCAATACCAAACTGAGCCCAACGGCTCCACAGCCCCAGGGCTTTCGATTTACATCTCATGCCAGGTAAGATCAATGGTGCTGGCCAGCCCTGTCACACAGTAACCTAGCAACAAGTGTTCTGACCATAGGGCCAAAGATTCGGAAGCATGGGTGTGCTCTACTAACGTGACACACATGGCCTTTCCCAGGGTGAAGGACAGCTGACTTAGATCTCATTAAGGCAACGAGGCACAAGATGTCCCTATCTACCTGGGTAAGGGCTGTCACCACACAGCCACACACAACCCGCAGAAACTGTTTCTATTTGCCTCACAGTGGTCACATGGGCACCTTTTCTAGACTTTCTCAATTGCCACAGCACTGTGCAAGAAGGCCATAGTGTAGGGACACGTTGGGTAGGAACAGTGCTAGGAGAGGGGACCAGAACTCCAGGGCTGCCCATAGACTTGAAGCGGCTGACTGCCGGGCAAGAGCCACTACTGCTCAGGTGAACCACCCATGCTACCAACTGCTACTGACTGCAGCGTGGCAGGAAAGTCTCAGGCACTGAGGTTTGCTTCAGAGGAGAAATGATGGTGGCCTCCTGCCCAATAAACCACCCAAGAGGGCCTGAACTGAAGGAGTGAAGAGATCAGAGTTAAACCCATCTCACCCCGTCTGTGCAGTTTTATCTTAAAAAAAAAAACAAAAAAAACCAAAAACCAATAAATAAAAGTTTCCTGGGTGGGAATTACTGATAACTGCTGATTTCAGGCAAGTAAAGGGCAGGGACACACTATACTGCATGTCAGACCAAGGCTACCACACCCTAGCCACACATGCTCCCAAAGGAGGAACACAGCCCCAAAGCAAGGGAACAGAGACAGCCAGGAACATCCATCCAAACACTGGGGGAGAAGGTGGGAAGGCAGAAAACAGAAATCACAGAGGAAAGAAAGATAGCTGGGTGACAACAGCAGCCTCTCTGTGCACCCCAACTTCAGGTGAATGGTTGAGGTGTCCAGTCTCTCCAATACAGTGGGGAGTTATTAACTAAACGAGGCATGTGGGGTGCTCTTGGGCAGGTCTGCATTGCCTTTCCAGTTGGGAGGTTCTGTTTAACCCCAGTACAGCAACTGGGGGTTCTTTCTCTTCAAGATCTGCACTGAGACGCTTCAGTATCTGGATACCAGGGTAGCTGGCCCCACTGTTTCGGGGCCGTGGGCTTCAGGCCTCATAGGGAACAGGTGGTGCTCCAGACTTCAGAGAGGGCTGGGCTGGCCCAGTCCCACGCAGCAGAGGCCCAGAGCCCTAGGTCCGGGGGAGGCTGCACATCTCGCAGTGGCCTGTGCCAGGCTGGTTCATGAAGGTGCAGTGCTGGCAGGCCCACATGGCAGAGGTAGCAGCACTCGCAGAGCCCCCAACTGCACCAAACTCATGGAGGCCCGGGAGCTGCACACCAACGGTGCCTGTAGGGAAAGGTGAGAACACGTCATGTCTGCACAGAAAAAGACATCTGACAGCCACATGGCAGGGACAGGGTGGCTCAAAAGCCCCTACTGTTTAAGCCCCAACTGTCAGCACATCAACTGTTCTGGCTGCAGTCAGCAAACATGTCCCAGTTTGCACTTGGAGTCAGCTCCCCTGTTGCTAGGTATTTCTGTGAGAACCGTCACACACGCCCCTGCAGCGAGCATCTGGGTAGACTCACGCTCACAGAAACTCTTTGTATCTTCCTTTGCTCTGGCAAAGGTTCAACAGAGATACACCCAGTCTAAATATCCGTAGTGTAGTTTCCTAAGAAACACACACCTGCGCCCAAGTCGAGTTCAAGTCCAACCTCCCCATGTTCTCTGCAGTGCTGGATACTGTCAGGTTTGTTTTGTTTTTTTATTTTAGCTCCTCTGATGAGTGTGCAATGGTATCTCATGTTTTGTTGCCATTTCCTTGAGTAATGACAGTATATTCCTAATGTTCTTTTGCAAACTGTATTAACAAGTCCAGCCAAAGCGAACACCTATGTCTGTCCCTTTGTCCAAGCACTCTGAGGAGGCATCTGGGTCAGAGGTCCGGTGTAAAAACGACAGAGCTCATGTTCTATATTTTGACTCTGACCCTTGGCAGAGGGGAGTAGAGAACACTTACTGCATAGCTGCTCAATGGTGGCCCACTGCTCAGACTTTTTCCACGTCTGTGCTAGCTCCTCATTTCTGGTCCTCACGGCTTCTAGCAGCAGGCTGATACTGTCCTACAAGAAGCCACAAGGAGGGATGCATTTTGTTCTGATTGAGAGGAAAACACTCTATTTTTTTTTCTCTAAGCATCAATAACATCTTTCAAAGAAAATCAAAAAAGAATCTCAGAAGCTGTCACTGCAAACCACAAGAAGCATTAGACCTGTCACCTTGTATTCAGATGGCAGGGCTGACCTTAAATCTACAAGGCTGACTACAACCAAAAACCCCAGAGTTCCTCATAGAGAGCACCATACTGGGTGATAACTAGGTGTGTGTATACTATCATGTACATACTCCCAGCAAGATAAATGGACAACTGCAAGCTGCTAGATGGAAACATCCTGGGAAGGATAGCTCCACTCCGTCACCCTTAAGGAAAGAGGTAGTGGCATTAGTGTGATCAAGTTCAGATGACTTGTTCCTATCTCCTTTGCGCTTCTGTGGAGCTCAGTCAAAGAGAGACATGGAAACAGAACTCTCATGCTGTGAATACCCAAGGCATGCACATAGGCTTTCTGGTGGGACCTGCTGCCCTGCTCTGTTCAGAGAGCACCTATCATCTGCAAAACATCCACAGTCACTTTCCCTTACAGTGTGTCTTTAAAATGCCAATTATGCAATGGTGTGTGCAGGACCTGGAAGCTGCAAAACCTCTCGGGCTTAGGCAATGAACAGTGCTGGTTCATAAGGTGAGGGGGCATCAAAAAACTGCAGACATTGGCTCTGAGGCTATGCAACAGGGACAGTTTCAATTGTGGGGTCCCCAAGGCACCAGGCTAGAGAGGGAGGACATAGCTCATTCCCTCTACTCTCTAAGTGACTCTCAATAACCAAACTGTCCTTCACCATGACTGCTAAAGGTCAAATATCTCCATCAATAGTAAATAAAGGTCCCCACTGAAGTGCACATTTCCACATGCAGGGCATGGGGTGGCAATGTCTCGACACCAAGCTTCACACCAGTCCATGAGACTTGGGGAGAGAGCAAAAAGGCAGCAGAGCGTATACCTGCAGTGGCATGACTTCATTGGTGACCAGAAACAACAGGAGATGGAAGTCGGAGATGGTATCCAAGAACACAGATGAGGTATTCTGGGACAAGTAGGTGGCCAAACTATGGAAGTCCTAAGAAACGAGTCAAAAAGGAGAAAAAAGTTTATCATAAATCCCTAGTATTAAACCAAGAAAGGGTGCTGCCTCCTACTAAACAAACATAGTAAAAAACGCCAGGTGCACTATCTGTTTCAATAACCACCAAGGAACTGCAGGAAAGGTGCAGAGAGCCAAAGGGCTGCTGTGACTTTCCTGCTTGGACGAGACGTAAGCACAGCGGAGCCAGTATGTAAGCAGGTTCAGATCCTAGACGTTGTTTGGGTAAGCAGAGACCACCCCTTACCTACCCTGGCTGCCTGTACCAGGCTGGCCTTGAAATAAGAGGCACCTGCCTCCACTTAGATGAAAGGCATCACCATCACACCTGGTAAGGGCAGCATCTAAACAACCAGACACAAGTGAGAGGACCACTGTGGGCATCTCACAGGTCTGCCAAGTAACTGGCACCGTCCTGTGCCCACAGCCTCTGACATCCCTGGTAAACAGGCTGTGAGGGACAACATCAGAAATAAACATTACAGCTGTCCCTCAGCCAATCATATCCTGAAATATTTGTAGCAAGCAATCTCAAAAACAAGTAAATACAATGACTGTCTGTATTAGGCAGGCTTGGAAACTCAGGTCTGGTTAGATTCGAGGTTAGCACAAAGGATGGGGTCGGAGAAATAAACAACAGAGCCAGTCAACACCGCATGCCAGGCCACCTGGGACCCACAGAAGCTTGATGGACCCTACACACCTGAGAGACAGCAAAGTAGGGCAGACTAACAGGAATCAAGACCACCTGCATTACATTGCTATTGAACGAGACATTAACATAAAACCACAGAAAGCTTGATAGACAGACAATGCTGGAAACATCAAGAAGACAAATGAGAATGGATTTCTGACAAGCCTGGCCCACAGGCTCCAGAGGATTCAAGCACAGTTAGCTATGGCCTAGTAAAAAGGGGCATCTAAGTGATCGACAATACCCAGAACAGGTCCTAATGGGACTTGTCAGATAATGAATCAAGGGAGTGTGAAAATGGCACTTTTGGGGAAAATCAAACCAATGTTAGATAAAAATGAGACATTCCTTTAAGTTCTGTTTCTAAGACAAAGAGCTTACCTGTGTTTCACCCAGTACATCCCGGTTTTCAATAGGAAACGGATTTTGAGAAATAGAAAAAGTGTAAACTGGATCCTTGGGGAAGGTGGTTGTGATCTAAAGAACAAGAATGACAATGACAAAGGGCTGTAACACTGGGCCAGAACAGGATGCACTGAGGCTGGTCTTGAATGCACAGATCTGCCTGGCTCTGCCAGGCAACTTATCTGCCAAGTGCTGGGACTAAAGCTGTGCACAACCACTGCCCAGTAAGAATGTGTGTGCCTCAGGCTCACATGTAAGCAGCTCCTGGCAGTTCAGCGGCTGCATGACACCTAATTGCAGCACTACAGATCTCTATGGTCAACTCAGGGAACTACAGGAAGGACTGGAACAAGAGGCACACTAAAAGCATAAAATTCTCAAATTATGCATGGAGTCAAGTGTGGAGTCAGTCAGCATGGACCTGAGAAATACCTGTGACCTCCAAGAGACCACTCCATGACACAGTTTTGTCAGTAGGGCTAACGTCAGGGCAGCTGTTTTCTTCCAAGATGAGTGAACCGAAGTTAAGATGTTCCATCGAAAGTAAGCAAATCTTTTCTTTGACTCCAGCATGCTTTAGTTAATGGCAGAGGGCATTTTAAATCTAACACGTAATCAATAGAAGCCTCAGGGTCACTGGTGAATGTGCAGAAATCAATACAAACAATAGTTGTGTTCCTGTTGGCAAAGGCCTCTTCTCCACAAAAGCACCCAAGTGCGAGTCACCAACATTTCTGTCTGACATACTTCTCTCTGCACGTGACATTAGCATCATCAGGTCATACCCTTTCCAGATATAGAGTAGCTATTCTGACTCCTGTGGGACTATTTTTAAAAGAATGAAAGAGAATGTTGCTCTGGTCTCTGTGATCTGTTTTCTACATCAGCAAAGGCAGCAGGCTATTTCTGGATTCAGTTTTGCCAATGTCAGCACTCCATAAGGAGAAGCTGAACCATCAGATGCATCAGAGATGCATGGCCCTTCATAGAAAAGTATCTGTAGCAGTGAGGCCAAGTATCTGGCCTCGAGTTACTAAGGAGCATGACGGAGTGTCTCCCACAGGAGGCACTGGTGTAGCAGTGACAGCAGAGTCCTAGCCATGCTTGAACACTGAACAGGGACACAACCACGCTGTGAGCAAAAGCCTGGGGACACTCAGGTCTCTTCTGGGAAGTCACAAACAGGAGTAGAAGGGTAACTATAGAATATTTACAAGTATTTACCATTAATCCAGAGAATTATTGTGGCACACACCTGTAGTTCAGTTACTCAAGAGGCTAAAGCAGGAGACCTTCAATCTGAGGGCTGCTGGGCAACTAAGGGAGAGCCTACCTCAAAATAATGAAAACTCAAACAAAAATAAACGGGTGTAACTCAGTTGCACTGTGCCTGCCTCTTAGTGAAAGGCTGCATCCAGCCTCCAGGGGAAGGGACAGTGGTCTTTAACCTTGAAAGAGGCCCTGAGTGCAACACAAGCAAAGCCTGTGGTGGAATCACTGAACTGATCTAATTCCACTCCATGTGCTTACAGCTGGCTAACCCTGCTCAGACTGTCCTGGGTTTATACTTTAACTGTGTGGAACAGGCATCTTGGGAGATGACTTAGCATGCCAAAACTCTCCTGTGGTAAAGCTATCTTACTCTCAAATTTAAGAGCAACAGATCAGAGTTAAGTGACTTATGCCTTTAATCCCAGAAACAGGCAGATCTCTATAAATTGGAGATCAGCTAGGGCTACATAACTGAGATCCTGTCTCAAAATCAAAACAACAATAATCTCCCCACAAACAACAAATAAGCAAATAAACAACAAAAAGCCAGCAGATATGCTGGACACTGTGGCTCACACATGTAATTGAAGCCCTGAAAAGGCAGGGGCCAGATTACAAGTTTGAGACCAGTGAAAGCTATACAGCTTGGCCCTGTCTTAAAAGGGGATCTGGGGGAGGGAGAGGCGGACAGCCCTAGTCCAGGTCTATGTTCATCTCTGGCACCACAGAGAGAGCTAATAGCACTGTTAGACACCTGACCTAAGGTTCTCCTAATCAGAGAACGTGGGTACTATAGGTTAGAATGTTCTCCAGCAAGCCAGTGCTGCTGAAAGGTGTGGGGAGGTGCGTGGGGTGAAGAGAAGCTTAGGAAGCTCATTCTAAATCATGCTGACGCCTTCATCAATCTGCTTTCGTCTTAATTACACCCCAGGTAGTATAGAAACAGATGCCTTTATGGCCTAGGTAATAAATATGTTCTCAGGAACTGCCAATTGAAATGGAGCCTCTGTGCGCTAGGCTCAGGGGGACGAACTGCTCCAAATGCAGTAATATTTTATTGCCTGAATCATATACCCATCCTAAGTCCAAATGCAGCCTAAGTAGATATTCTGGCAGAGCAGTAACGTAGAAAATGAGCCACCTCCAGCCCTCTGGACAGAACCCTGGCAGGTAGTGATACTCCAGCTGCTATGAAGCCACCACGCTTTATCACCGCCCTGTGGACAGTGGTATGAATTTGTCTCTGTGACCATCAAATTCCTCTAGACATCCTGAGAAGATACGGCAGAGCCAGCTCTTCTTAGCTCCTAGAGCTCTGTCCAGAAACAACACTGGCTCTCCCTAGACACCAAGTTACAGATATGCCCCAGAAGTCTCTTGATGGAGTGGCCCCAAGAGTACTACTGTTGTGCCAGGCACAGCAACATCTGCACCTGCTGGGCAGTGGGCAGCTACCAGCAGAGCCTAGATATACAGGACTGTTCATATAGATGCCCTCGGGACTCAGCGCCATGGGTAGAACTGAGGTAGATGTCTTTTGTTTGTACTTTAGCATGAGAAAAGTTAATCCCATGGTTGTTTAAACTGTGAAGTTTCTGGAAACTCTGAACTTGATAATCAAGAAACAACCATTGCAGCAGCCTGTAAGTGTGAACACAAGGGAATACTTACATCTATGATGAGATACTCCACGGGCAGGGGGCGGGCCAGCTGGGTGATCTCATTGCCAAATTTGTCTATGTCCTGAAACACACAACAGTCAGCATGTGAGAGAAGGGAAAACGACAGTGTGCTTTTCACACTGGGTTCAAATTATTATTATTACTACTATTGTTATTACTTTTATTATTACTATTTTTCTTTCTTTTTTTTTAAGTATAACTTCAGTTTTATTTTTCCAAGGCATTTTTCTTTCCATCCTTATGAAACTATCTTTCGACATGGGCTTTGGTGGCGGCCGTGGTACAGCACCAGCAGGTCTGAATCGTGGTGGGGTGATCTGTGGATGGCACAGCCCACACAGTAATGCAGCTTGGCTATATGTCCCTGACAGCAATGGCTTCTACACTGTTCCGAATGACAAACTTCTTAATGGCCTTATTCTTGGGCACACACTGGGCGCAGCTCGTGCATCGATTTGGCTGCACATGGACCCAGCACATTTTGGCATGACCAGTGTTTCTTCTGTTTTTGGTCATCATGGAGCCAAGACTTGAAAGACATTACTATTTTTCAAAACAGCATTAAAGGAACTTACTATGTGGACCATGTTGGCATTGAACTTATAGCAACCTGACTCTTGTCTTGCCAGGGCTGGAATTACAGGTGTACATCTCTATGCCCTGTTTTCTTAAGATACTATGATTTGGCCAGGTGTGTTGGCACATGCCTTTTTTTTAAAAAAAATTATTTATTTTATTTATATAAAAGATTTATTTATTTATATGAAGCTATCTTCAGATACACCAAAATAGGCTATCAGGTCCCATTACAGATGGTTCTGAGCCACCAGGTAGTTGCTGGGAATTGAACTCAGGACCTTTGGAAGAGCAGATGGTGGGTGCTCTTAACCACTGAGCCATCTCTCCAGCGCGGCACTTGGTATGCTAGTAAGGAGATCGCTGTGAAGTCAAGGCCAGCTTGGTCCACATTAGTGAGGTCCAGGAATATATAGAGACCTGTCTCCAAAAGAAATGTATGTATTTTTGAAATTATTTCTATGCATTGTTTTTAGATCTCTGTATTATGGCCTTGACCTCAGAGAACAACCTGTCCTGTCTGTTCCTGGGGTAGTTCTTACGGGGGAACAGAGTAAGCACCCCACCATAACCCAGCACCACTGATGGCTTAGCGCAGAACAGCCTGCAGGCTCTTCCACAGTCACGCAAACTCTCTTTCTTAAAAAGTTTTACACCTCTGCCAACTGAACTTTATAAAAATTTAGTACATACACAAAATAAAGGCACATACCAAAAAGTTTACAGATATACACATGCACACACATACATACACACACACACACACACACACACAACACACACACATGCACTCACATACCACCAATATGTCAAATTCTAAACTTGCTTTGCTTTGTCAGATGCACAAAACATAAAAGTTTAATTATGGGAAAAAATGGCCAACATATGTTCATTAATCATAAAATGACAATTAAGATGTGATTTATGTCAAACATGCTGAGTCCAAACAGAGCTCTAGAAATAAATTCCTAAGAACTGAATCTCTCTACTAAAGGTCCTACAAGAGGACCTTATTCCATCTAAATCATCACTGACCATCATGACTGTGATGTATGTAATTCATAGGTCCTTACAAGTTTGTTTATGGAGGCCCTCAGACCCAAACTGTTTGCCAACCATATGTTGTTCCCAAGGTGTGGCAAAGGCCACTCCCAACATATCTACACCTTACAGGGACCTCAGAGAGCCAGTCTTTTGAGACAATCATTGCAAGCTGTTCCCAAGTTAAGCTGGCCCCAAACTAGTTCCATTTCCTAGAGAGGTTTCAACAAAGACTTACCTTCTGCCTTACCAAGAGAGCTGGCCCAAGTGTATACACACACACACACACACACACACACACCCACCTCTGTATCAATCCATGCAGCACCTATGTGACTAGTGTGAGTTTAGTTCCTTCTTCATGTCAAACAAGGAGATATTATGCTCCTAAAACACCTACTAGGGTCTGCCTGCTTCCCATCAGAGTCATGACCTTCCACTGACCTGGGGAAGGGTCACATGTTTTTCCTTACACATGTGATCACAAGGTCAGAATGGCTTCCATGTTCTGTGCTTCTGCTATGTCTGATAATGGTTTCAAAGATGTGGACCTACTGAGGGAGATCTTGGGCCTTTGAAGAGTCAGTTTCTTGACAGAGACAGGGTAGGAGGTAGGAATCAAATACAATCAAACTAAATCACCATTTCCAAAAATACATGCTTGCCCCTACAAGAAATAACCTGCAACAACTCACACATAATTAGCCCATCTGGAATTCATCTTCAAATCTAATTAAGCTCTAATATGCAGAAACATTTTTCCAGCACCTGTTCACTTTAATCTTCCCCTCCAGGGAATTTTCTTGTTAAAACCCCCCTTTCTTTGTGTGTGCTATTCTCGTTCAAACTTAACTACCCAACTGCACCTTTTCTGCTCACCACAAAAATAAAGGTGTTGTAACTCCCATTTTTCCCTAGGGGAAAGCAGGGTAACTTGTACCCTCCCCCATGCCTTCACTCACATGCTTTTGCCAGCCAATCCCTAGTCCTGGACACAGTTTTAAAGGCAATTACTTTTTATGGGCCTTAGCAAATGTCAGACAGAATACACTAGAAGGAAGACATCTTAATTCTAAGTTTGACAGCTGCCAAAGTGTCAGCAGTTTTATCTACACCTGGAGACAGGTGAGTGAGATCATGGTCCCAATGCCTCACTGCCTAGTGTGGTCCATGTCTGCAGACACTGGAGCCATGGCCATGACATGAAAAAGAAGCATGGCTACAGATGTCTTGTTATCCCAGCCAACACAGGCTTTGAGGCTCTGTGAGTGACTGACCGTGTGAGGTGGACAGACGACCCCAGCACGCTGCTGCCCCACTAACAACTGGTAGGAGGGAGCCCCACTTAGCACACCTGCAGGATGCCTGCCAGAGACAACAGAAGCAACAGACGGTGCTTCTCAGGCACCTGCCAGGTTGGAGTCTCCATGCCCTGATGGTCTGTCTGCCCCTCCCAACTGCACGTGTCACAGGCACTGTCCTTGTCCCCAGTGCATGAGAAATGATAGGCTGCTGTGATTGGGTAGCCCAGTAAGAACTATAGAGTAGAGCCAGTGTGTATTTAACAGTGAGGAAAATCTGGGAGAACACAGGACTAATTTAATATATGGTAGCATTTAACAAGTACTTTACTACTGAGAATCCATCTCAAGTATTAAGTAGTAGTGTGCATGAGAAACCACTCTTAGAGGACTGCTCATGTGGGGTCCACGGCAACTTCCACTGTGCCGAGTATACTGCTCCCAGCCTCAGAATGGGGCTCATGGACGTTAGCAGTGTTCTTTCTTCCACCCCTTGGAAAAACTGCTGTAGCCCAGGCCACTTGTCAGCCCTGCTCACAGCATCACCTTTGGTCCCTTCTCGAGCAGCACTGGCAGGGCAGTGTCCTCAGATTTGCCCAATACGCTCCTTTGGTTTTGTCTGACAATCTCAGCTTCTCTCACATATGTGTGGGAACTATAATGTGTATTTTCTATGAAGACATATTTGAGCTTGGCTTTATATGCTCTGAGCTTCATTCACCCGAGCTTTCTGACAACCGGCTGCTATGCCAGTCCAGAGCAGCTTCAAAAACCACCGTCAGCTGGGCATGGCAGTGCCCATCTACCACTCAGGAGGCCGAGGCAAGAGGATCCTAAGCTTCCGGTTAAACAGAAATACCATGTGTTCAAAAACAAGAGATGCAAATGTTGGTGGCTGGTCTCACTGTCCTTCCACACAGACCCAGTCACAGTTCCAGAAAACCCATGCTAACCAAAAGGCTGGCATGTCCCTGCTCCTCACTGGGTCTCTTAAATGCTTCTAAATTACTTTGGAAAGTTCAGTGCTATCTGCAGCATCTACTAAGCGCTCTAACTCCACAGTGGACCAAAGGATGGGCCTTCTACAACAGAGACCTCTTCCTCAACCGTACTGTCAGCCTATCCAGTGCAGCTTCTATCTGGGCACAGGTCCTGTCCCACCCCCTACTCTGGCCTGCCTCATTAAGACCTCTAGAATCTGATACTTGTCTGCTAAGCCTCCTCTTCTAAATGATATCTAATAGGAATATTCCCAAACCACCTTCCACATCTCTTTTTGTGGCCTGACATGTCCACCAGCCAACATACTGAAAAGACTGCCTCTCTGTCCCCCTAAAAGTGAACTTGCTTGGCCTCAGTTTACCTCACGCTCTTTCTAGTTTCTGCTCTGATGTGCCTGCCCTAGAAGGACCATCACCCAACTCTGAAGGTAAAGGGCCGAGTTATGACTTGCTGAGTGTTACAGGCCCAAGTGCTCAGAAAACAGTCTCTATATGAAGAAGGGCAGTCTGGCTGTGGTTGCCGTTGCTGATCTGAGTGCATGAGGCAAAGGAACCTAGAGGAGCTGTGATGGGAGCTATATGAAGACTTCTAGTATATTAATATTTCTGGTTTTCTAGTAAGCTGATGTGTGGTTCCTTGATACATCTTACATAGATTGTAGGTCCACACATCTCCATCTCTGACATCCCTTGTTGACCTGTCTCTAGTGCCCATCACCCCCAAGTGGTGCTCCTTACAGATCTCTGTCCCATCAGTGTGCACTGGCTGCTCATACCACGTCTAGCTGTGTATCAACAAAACCCCCTAAGGAGAGTTTGAGGACCGGTTTGAATATGGCCACTCTCTGCTACCTTTACTTTGGGTCACAGCTGCTTGAAAGAAACCACCTCGGGGCTGGGGGAAGAGTCATCAATGAAGAGTACTGACTACTCTTCTAGGGGATCTGAGTTCAATTCCCAGCACCTATATGACGTTCACTGTCTATAACTCCAGTTGCAGGGAATTTGACATCCTCATACAGAATAGGTGCAGGTAAAACACTGAAGCACATTAAATAAATTAATGAACAAATAAATAAATCTTTAGTACAACCCGTAGCTCTGGCTGGTTCCTGTGACCAGCCAGCCTGGTGACTTCATGGCCCACAGCCTCCTGCTGTTAGTGAGGATGCACATCTATCTGGGTTATCAAGCCTTCCCTCAAGCTTCCTAGACATCTGAGCGCTCTCCCTCTCTCTCTCTCTCTCTCTCTCTCTCTCTCTCTCTCTCTCTCTCTCTCTCTGCTTCAGGCTTCCTGGTACTTGGGATTTTCGTCGCCTTTTTCCTCTCTCACTTTTTCTATCCTTGACAAAGGCTCAATCTTGGTCCTTTCTCTCCTGCCTTGCTATCTAGACAAATGGCCTTGAACAACTAACACTGTTTTTCCAATGCTTGATCTTAAACCAACAGCCACCACAGTGGCCCCACCAGAATGACCCAGAAACAAGCTGGATGTCTTTTTCTACAGTGCCCTTGGGTGCCTGGCCTCAAAGCCTCAGGAATTTCTGCCTTGTCTCTTCTCTCACTGCACACACACAGACCCAGAAAACCCTGGGTTAAACTAAACACCCTTTCACATTCATGATTCCTGCACCACTAAGGTGGCTGGCCTGGCCTAGCTCCTAACTGTTCCTCCGCCATTTCCAGCCTTGCCTCCCTAGCCTACTCCCAGCCCAACCACTAGAGGGATCTTTGTACACACTAAGCTTGTGCAGTTCTCTATTCAACACAGTCACAGTGGTCCATACCACTGCATGTACCCTCCCCATCTCTGGTCCATCAATACCAGCCACACCACTTATTGTGCTCCATAGTAGAAAGAGGCTGCTACCTTGCCTGGAATAATCCTTCTCAGACCCATGGGCCATGCTGTCACTGCCTATTAAGACTCTACCCAGTTGAAAAACCTCTTTCTCTACTAAAACAGTCTCTACCGTACAGGGAGACCACTGTAGTCTCTCAGTTGATCCAATACACTGCAAACAAATGTCTGATAGTTCCCAGGTATTCCCTAAACATAACTGAATGTCAATCAAAAGTGTAGGGGTGGTACTGATGCTAAGGTCCTGTTCCCTAATTGGTTCTTGATCCATTAATAAAGATGCTAGCAGTCAATGAGTTGGGTGGCATAGGTAAGACTTTCAGGTCCCTGCAAGCAAGCTAGCAGACGCAGGAGAGAAAGGAAAGGAGTTATCATCATGCTTCTGAGGGAGAAAAGCCAACCAGCCATGTGAGATTTCTCTCCAGGCAGAGGCTGGGGTGTTGAGCTGGGAGCACTAGGAAGTGCATGCTAGCTGCAGTAGGTTGGAGGAGCCCAACCTAGACAAGAAGGCAGGCTGGATTGAGCATCGTATTCATGAGTGTGTGAGTGTGTGTGTGTGTGTGTGTGTGTGTGTGTGTGTGTGTCTTTTTCATCTGTGGATCCAAAATTCTCTGGGCGGGGACTGGTAGTACCACCCATTCCTGGAGCATTAAGGCAGAGTAGCAAACAGGCAACAAAGAGGACATCAGCAGAATAAAACAGATCAAAAATAAAATAAAACAGGGCTGGTCAGTCTCATAGCCGAAGGCCAAAAAGTAAAAGCCAGCATTCACTGTCTAAGATGTTGTTATAACAGCAACAGATTACTACCTCAACTCCAAGGTGATAGAAGAATATAAGGCCAGTCCAACCATTCATGGTCAGATCTCAGGTGGTATCCAGGTAAGGCACACACCTCCTGAATCCTCTCACTCTTTTGAAGCTAGGGTGCAAAGTGGGAACTGTAGGAAACCATGGGAAAGCCATAGTATAACCTACAGCATTCTAAGCTGAATTCTAAGTCCCTTGGCTGAGCTCTTGAACTTGCTGGCCTAGTGCCCCTGAAAGAGTTTGCTAAAGAAAAGAAAACTGGCCTTTTTGTTGTTGTTTTGAGACAGTCTTATTCTGTAGCCCTAGCTGGCCAGGAACTCACAAAGGTGTGCCTCAACCTGCAGAGTGCTGAGATTAAAGAACTTTTACAACCATACCTAGCTTGACATTTTTAAGCACTAAATGAAACCACCACATCATAATAACACAATGCCAGGCTCCTGCTAAAGACACCTCACTGATATTTTAGCATAAGTAGCTCCCTCAAACCCACCAAGCTGTAAACTGTACCCAGAAACCCAGAAAGCTTTATTCTATAGACTCGGGCTTTCTGCTTCAGTTCCTATGGGGGAGGACAGGAGAGGTGTCACTCTCACTACTGATGGAAAGTCTCAATAATTTAAGACTTGTCCACCTTGTCCATGTGGGCCACCAGAGCACCAGAACAACCTAATGTACTAACATTCTTTCTAATTAAGGGACCTTGGCATGGAAACCAAGAAAGACAGACAGACAGACATATACAGACAGAAGATGGCTTGCCATGATGAATTCAGATCCAAGTACCTATTAAAAAGTCAGGTGCACTGGCTTAAGCCTGTAATCCTAACACTGAAGAGACAGACTCGGGAGCATTGTTGGAGATCAAGGCTGGCTACTCTCTGATTAAACTGGTGAGCTCTAGGATCAGTTAGACGCTGTCTCAAGGGTTAAATTTAGAATGTGAATGAGACAGACATGTTGACTTCAAGCCCCAAACATGGGTGGCATAGAGTTGTGCACACAGACATTACACAAACACACAAATTCTAAGATCTATTAAGGATCCCCACCTTTTTTGGGAATCAGCATCTTACTATATGGCTTTGGCTGGTTGTGGAATTCTATGAAGACCCTCTCTACTTTTAAAGGAAGACAGTTTTGTGAACAAAAATTTTAGAGAGCAAGTTGATATCTGTCAAAACTGAAAAATCTCATGCATGACAATTCTAATTGGAAGATATATGTATGAAGCTGCAAGATGTGGCCAGTTGTAACAACTAAATAACTGAAGTAGCAATCAGGACTCAACTAATGAAATATATTCAGATTTAGTCACACTCAAATTAAAGTAAATCCATTTTTTAAAGTTATCTTTAACTACCGAATTCCTATTTTTCCACAGAAATGGCATGTCCACAGTTTCCCATGGTCCTTGGTGTGCAGGCAGCTGAGTGAAAGAAAACAACTCCTAGACCCTCGCATCTGACTGTCCTGGGAATAAGCAGCCACAGCTGGACTCCTCAGGGAACCACTTTCTGTCCACACAGCCAGCCCATATGCCTTTGCTGTCTTCCTTACAACACACATGGGTCAGTGCACAACTAGTCTCCCAGCTTCTCTGCCAGGATCAGGAGTCTCTGCCCAATGCTCTTTCCTGCTTCCCTGCTGCACAGGATGCAAACAACAGCAGCACCTCTTCTGCTGCACATGGGCTCACTGCTTCCACCGTGAGTCCAAGAAAAATATACATACAGATATAAACACCAAGATGTTTGTAAAACACAAGATACCATGTATCTGCTTTAAATTTTCCATTACGTTCTACCTGGACCTCTGAGTGGCTAAAATCTGACGCACAGGTAGAGGTCACTCAGCACCCTACCATGGATATGTGATTAGTCAATGTCCCTTTGGATCATTTCCAGTTTTTATGACCACAGATGGCACTGGGATAAACAACACACTTAGGTAAATATTGGTTTCATTCATACAGTGTATTTTAAAATCAGCCACAAAGGCCACAGGAGGACTAATCGGATTGCTTACACTTGCTCTAGAGTTCTCTTTTCTCTGAAACATGGTGAATAGGCACGGAACACTTGCTCTATAGTTCTCTTTTCTCTGAAACATGGCATCTCAACCCCATGGAGCTATAAACAATGCAGATGCTCTTCTGGAAGTTCTCACAGACCAGGTAAAAACACAAGAGTAACAGAATTAAGGAAATACCAGTGTCTGTCTGTCTCTGTCTCTGTCTCTCTCTTTCCTTTCTTTTTTAAGATTCATAATGAGGACATGGTAGCTGTCTTCAGACACACCAGAAGAGAACATCAGATCTCCTTACAGATGGGTGTGAGCCACCATGTGGTTACTGGAAATTAAACTCAGGACCTCGGGGAGAGCAGTCAGTGCTCTTAGCCGCTGAGCCATCTCTCCAGCCTGTGTTTTTCTTTCTTAAGTGTAAAAATTATACAAGGGAGTTTGATGTTTTGATTTTTTAAAAAAGGTTTCCTATTTGATAAAAGATACTTGAAAACTCACAGTGATGAAATCCTGACAGCATGTTTTTTAAGATTACAAGCAAGGCAAATGAGGGGGTGAAAAACTCTTGAAGGGGAGACAGGAAAGGAGGGCAATATTTGGAATGTAAAGAAATGAAACAATTAGGGCTGGAGAGATGGCTCAGTGGTTAAGAGCACTGACTGCTCTTCCAAAGGTCCTGAGTTCAGTTCCCAGCAACCACATGGTGGCTCACAACCATCTGTAATGGGATCTGATGCCCCCTGATGGTCTTTCTAAAGACAGCTATAGTATATATAATAAATAAATAAATCTTTAAAAAAAAAAAGAAAGAAAGAAAGAAATGAAACAATTAAGAAAAAAAAAAAAAAGACAAAGCCCGGGTGTAGTATGCATACCTTTGACCCCAATACTCAGGAGCCAGAGGCAGGTAGATCTTTTGTGAGTTGAGGACAGTCTGGTCTACACAGTGTTTCAGGACAGCCAGAACTTTGGTCAAATGGGAATCGTCTCAGTTCATAAAGTCAACTCAGAAATGTGAGACAGGGAGACTATGAATTAGGGACCAGCAATGTAGTGAGGCCTGGCTCCAACCACATCCCTCAACAGAAGAGAAGGAGAAAAGAGAAAAATGAAGGTGGACAGTCACTGACATTGTTCGGGGATCTCAGCCAGCACACAAGAATGCAAGAATAAAACCTCATCAGACACCCAAACTGCTGTACCACAGATAGCAATACCATGGACAGAAAGTTCACCTGTTTTCAATACAGGATTTAAAATCAAAGGTAGAAAATGTTGCTGTTTAGGCCAGCAAGGTCGTTCAGAGGATAAGGACCCTGGCAATCAAACCTAATACATCAGTTCAGTTTCTGGGTCTCTCAATGTGGAAGACCTGACTCCCACAGCTGTCCTCTGACTTCCATACACATACACATATACATAAATGAACAAGTGTAGCCTTTTCTTTCTTTTTAAAGTACTGTGTGCTGGTTTACCACCCCACCCCATAGACCACCCGTTTGAACATGGCCCATGAAGAGTGCACTGTTAGGAGGTGTGGACTTGTTGGAAGCAGTATGTCGTTGTGTGGTGGGTCTCAGGTCTCATGTTCAAGCTTTGGTCAGTTTAGAACAAAGACTCCTGCTGCCCTCAGATCAAGATGAAGGACTCTCGGTCCTCCAGCACCACTCCCTAAGCACTACCATGCTTCCCGCCATGATAATGGACTGAACATCTAAAAATGGTAAGCCAGCCCAATTAACTGTCCTTTGTAAGAGCTGCCTTGGTCGTGATGTCACTTCACACCAATGAAACCCGAACTAAGAAACACTACTATTTAATTTATATGTAGCATGGTGAGAGGTCCTTGAGGAGACATCTTAAAAGCCTCTGGAAGACAACAGCACAAGTCCAAGGAGGAGGGCAGCCTGAGAGGTGACCGGAAAGCAGGGGAGCAGCAGTACAGAGCAGCCTGAGCAACCGTGGTAAAGCAGGGTGGCACGGAACTGGCCTGCACAAGACAGAGCAGGTCCAGAATCATAGCATGGAGATCCTGAGAACAGAGGTGCGTAGAAAGTTGCATGGAGAAAAGCTAACTTCAACAGGTTTTGTTTATCATTTTTATTGCTAGAAATGAAAGAACAGGATACCAACTCCCACAGGGTGCCAACTCCTACTATCCTATGAGCTAAGACAGTAAAGACCTGTGTGGACCAACAGAAGCCCCCGGCAAAGGGCTCAATAACACCAAGATGAAAAGCTCTCTCCCCTGTTCTCAGGAGACTAGAACAGAGAGCCGGAGTGTCCAGCACACTCTGGCATCTGCCAGGCTGGAGCGACAAAGTTGAAAGACATGGAGTGTATGTATGTGCATATGTGAGGGCACATATGTGGGAGTCAGTCAGTCTTCCACCATCAGGAATATTGGATCTATAAGAACTCAAGTATCAGGAGGCATAGCACCACACTCCTTTGCCTAATGAGACCCATGAGTTAGAGGTGGGTCTGTCATCATGTGGGTTCTGGGAATCTAATCCTGTTCTCTGCATAAACAGCAAGTGCTTAGCAGCAGCAGCTCCTCTCTCTCTCCTTTCCTCTCCCCACCCCTCCCCTCCCCCTCTCCCCCCACCTCGTGTGTGGGTGAGATTTAAAGAATCGAATGCATCTCAGGCTAGTCTTGATCTTGCTATGTAGCCCTTAAACTTTTAATCTTCCTTCCTCTACCTGCTGAATTTGGGAATTACAGGAGCATAGCACACCAGGTTTAGCTTGGTGGTGATAGTGCTCACCTTTAATCCCATATTGGAGAGTCAGATGCAGGAGGATCTGTGAGTGTAAGGCCAGCCCAGTCTACAGAGTGAGTTCCAAGACAGCCAAGAATACACAGAGAAACCTTGTCTCAAAAAAAAAAAAAAAAAAAAAAAAAACCAACCCCCCCAAAACAAAAATAAACAAATAAACAAAAAACCCAACTCCAACCCCCCTCAAAAAAGACAGAAGAAAGAAAGAAACAAAAACAGAAAGAAGGAAGAAATAACAATACACTAGGTTTATATGATGCTTGGGGTGAAACTAAAGGAGTCACACTGTACTAGCCTGCTGTCCACTGTGCTAGCCTGCTGTCCACTGAGTTAGCCTGCTGTCCACTGAGTCACACTGTGCTAGCCTGCTGTCCTCATCTATCATATCAGAGATGGCAGGGAAGCAGAGGCAGGACAACAGGGCCGTCCACCCACCCTGTAGGAACAGTCTCACATCTGATTTGCTTTCAGTAAGCCTTAATCAGACCACCACTGTTTTTTCCCTGCCTCAGTCAGTCCTCCAGTTTTCAGAGAGCCTACAGAGTCTAGGCTTTCCACTCAAACCATACATACATTAATCTCAGGTAAGCAAGAATAGTTTACGGAACATACACCATAATATTGGAAGCGCAGAACCACAAGAAGGAAAAACCTAACTGTGGCACTAGTCCATCCTCAGAGCAGGCTTTTGATAAGTAAACCAGGTTCGAAAGTTCAAAGGCAAGCAGTGAAATAGTACAGCATTTTTGGCTAACTAGACAAAGTACTAGCAGCCAACCTTAAGCTGATTGGTTCTTCCTGAGGTAAGGGTGGTGGGCAGGTGGGGAGCATGGAGTCTCAGAACACCGAGAGGGCGGTACAAGTGAGTCACCATCACTTTTGGCTTATTAGTAATATTCCTCAGTGTCGGCTGTGGACAATTACTTCTGGGAAGTGGAGTCTGAAACCCTGAACTGAATCTCACCTTATAAACAAATGGAGACTGAATACAAAATGGCTACAGTTATGTTAAAAGGAGCAGCCTCAACAACAGACTCTTTAAGGTGACAGCCCACCTTACAAAGCCCCTTTAGGCCATCTTGACTTTGGAAGACCACTGGAGACGAGCCTCACTGGTAGACTCTTTGACACAGCTGAGCTTAGGAGCATTCTTAACGAGGTAGAAGACATACATACAAGAAGGCACTACAATCATAAATGTAAAATAATTAAATCGTACATACATATTAAAATAAAGACTGGAGAGACTGCTCATCAGAAAGTGCAATGACTGACTTTCCTGAGGACCCGGGTTCACTATTCCTTAACCATGTTAATCTAGTTCCAGAGGACTCAACACCACACAATGCCTTAACCCCAACACCACCAACACAAGTAACTAACAAGCTTCAGAATGTGACAGATGCCTTGACCCACTGCTGGGCTTTAAAATACAGTGGATGACACAGAGGTCACACTCCAAAATATAGCAAGATCACAAGAACCAAAGAAAGAGTCATATCATCCTACATATATGCATTACTTTTGTTCTGCTTTATGTTTACCTTATAAAACACGTCAGGAACATATTGCTCACTGCTGGACTCCTTGGCATAGCCGAGCTCAGGGGCATCCTTACAAGGTAGAAGACACTCATCTCGGACCAGTGCCATGCACTGATTGGATACCTGGTACCCTTCAAAGTGAACCTGGTTGTCAGGACCACCTGTAAGAGAAAAATCTTTTAACAAAGACTCAAGAATATGCTGGGTAACCTGTAAGGGTGGCTCTAGCCCTATCCAAAAAGGTGTGTGTGTGTGTGTGTGTGTGTGTGTGTGTGTGTGTGTGTGTGTGTGTGTGTGTGTGTGTGTGTAGAGAGAGAGAGAGAGAGAGAGAGAGAGAGAGAGAGAGAGAGAGAGAGAGAGCGCGAGTGCGCAAGCACAGACTGGGTTTGGACACAAAAGTGAAAGGACAGACACTGTTCAGAATCCTAGCAGCTCTAGCACTTAGTGAAGAGGTCAAGAACAAGAGCAGCTCCCTTTGCAAGTACAAGTTTGGCAAGTACACATTCGGGGTAACAACACAGGTGCCATACGGGGCTGGGCTGTAGAGCTCTTGTCTAGCATGATAGATTTAATCTCCAGCATAAACCAAGCATAGTGGTAAATGCCTGTAATCTTAGCCCTTGGGAGATGGAGGCAGGAAGACCAGAAATTCAAGGTCATCCTCTACTACACAGCAAGTTTAAGGCTAGCTTAGGCTTCATGACAATGCTTCAAAAAGAGAAAAAGCTCAGCCACATAACCTACACAAAAAAGAAGAAACTGATTTCCATGTGTACCATGGCCCTCCTATGTGCCTATGTATCCTCCATCTTCTCTCCAAATAACAGAAAAGAGAAAACTGATGCTAACATTCAGATCAAACATGCAGCATCTCCAGATTACAGAAACCTATGTGGACAGAGTAAGTCAGTGGCCCAGGCATCTCTTACTGTGAACGCCAGAACACTGCCCAGACCAACAGTAACGGGCACCCCAAGAGTGCTCCAGCTCTGCACACTAACAGTGTGTCCCTACAGCACCCTGTAGTATACTCCTCTTTCCAAGCACTGTTCATAAAGGCCGAACATTAAGGGAGCTGGAGAGACAGGTAAGTAAGCCACCTATCGCCTACCCAAATTTAATCCCTAGAATCCACATGACAAACAAGAATTGCCTCCTGCAAGTGGTCTTTGGCCCTCTGCATGCATTCTATAGGACACATGTCATATGTGTGCCCACAAACCCAAGGGAGACACACAAAATAAATACAAGTGTAACAAAATCACATTTATGATATTGTAGTTTATAATGAAATGTGATTTAAAAAGAAAAAACAAAAAAAAAAAACCCTTACAGACAAAGATAGTAAAATGGCTATTTCAGAGAGTCACCCAGCCAGCTACACGGGACCCCTGAAGTTAGGGAGCTGAGGATGCAACAGGTGTAGCATAAGTAGGTGTAACCCTAGGATCAGGGCCACGCAAGGTTGGCACCAATATTCACTGTTTCTTTATAACTTTAGAGACTTAAAAACCCTACTATTTCAGTTTTCAAAGGTTACAAGTTAGAAAAGAGAGTCAGTCAATCTGGTAGAAGACAGATGTAAGCGTCGGCCTGTGAGCCGTTCATCTTCACACACAGAAGGCCAACTGCAATTAGTGGCAAAGTGCTGAGAGAAACCACCTCCCACTGTCCTCTGGCTTAATCCGTGCAGCTTATCTGCCGACTCCCAGAAGGCACCACGGCTCAGAGTGCCCAGACCAAGGCTGGTGACATGCAGGAAAGTACATGTGCACAGCTGCTTCGAGTCTCCTCAGTTGCTACATCAGTCATTTAAGTGACAGGTGAGAAGAAAATGGGAAGTAGTTCCTGCAAATACGTTGTTTTGTGTTTTAAAAAAGCATCAGAAACTAGGCTTGCTGACTCACTTCTAACTCCAGTACTTGTGAATGGAAACAAGAGGACTGGGAGTTTAAGGCTGGCTTGGATGACATGAGATCCTTCCCTCTCCACCTCTCCTCCAAGGTCTCAGCATATCCAGCAAGTTTGAAGCCCCAAGTTCAATCCCCAACATCATAAAGCAGGGATGGGGGAGTAATAATGGTCCACACAGGTAATCTCTGAAAGCAGCCTGAGCTACACACATTCCTTTGCAAAG
The DNA here is from genome assembly GCF_963924665.1 of Micromys minutus. NCBI lineage: Eukaryota > Metazoa > Chordata > Mammalia > Rodentia > Muridae > Micromys > Micromys minutus. The sequence goes on from NC_137979.1 coordinate 65,476,351, forward strand.
TGAAGAAGAAACACACACACACTCACATGGTTTACTTATCTCTCAGGAAACCTCATAAAAGCTAGTAAGATGTTGAGGAACCTAGGCAAGTTAACTTTCATTTCTTGTGCAAACACCTGCTAGAAAGCCCACCAGCAAATTGGAGCCCACGTTGCAAAGTAGCAGGGACATAAAAAAAAAAAACAACCTCTCTCAAACCTGGTGCTCCAGAAAGTGATTTTTACAACCCAGGAGCCAAGCAGGTAACGAGGAAGACCGCCATATGTAGTTCTGTGTTCATTTGAGCAAACTACTATACATATCTGAGCCAGAAAAGCTGTGAAAATCACAGGAGGTAGGGAGAATCTGGAGGCAAAGGCCTTGGTGTCCAGAAGGTACCCAAGCCCAGTACAGGAGGCACCAACTCCAAGCAGGCTCACAACTTCCTTTCCGATAAGAAAGATGAGACTGTGGCAGGTCCATTCCCAGAACCTCTACAGGATTCCCACTTGCCCTTGGCCAAAATACCCTACAAGGAGAAATAGCACACTTGGAGTTAGAAAACCGGTATCCTAGCTGTAGTAGCTAAGATCTTGAACTAAGATCTGCCATTCTTCAGCCAGTGCCCTATCTGGAGAGGAAGATAATGAGATCAAGCAAAAGCGAGGACTCAATGCTCAAGCAAAAGCACGCTGACTGCATAGCTTATTGTAACCAAGGTCAGTCATTACCTCATAGCTCCAGAGCCTCTAAGAGCCAATTCTGGATGTAAAAAATTTCATGGGTGAACTCATTTCCAAATGCTTATCAAGCAATGTGACTCAATAATTGAAGGTGGCAGTCTCCAAGATGTAAACTACTTACAATTCTAAAAATGTGCCAGTTCTTCTGGCCCGTGGGACAATTTCTCCATAGAAACAGTAATTTAAAAGGCTGGATTACTACTGGAGCCCACAGGAGCCCAAAACAGCCATTCTCAGTGAAGGTGACAGTTCTGGAAGTCAGTGAAGGTGTTTCTGGCTGTTTCAATAAGGGGCACTGCCAGCTCTTGTGGGATGGTGAAGATGCTGGGCATCCTGCCAGGTAAGAGGTATCACAAACAGGAAGAAGTGTTCCATAGCCCCAGCCCTGCACATTCATGTCTGCTCTCCCCTATCTATTATGATGCAAGATCAGAATCACTGTCACTTTATAAACCACCAGGAAAGCATACATACATGACTATAATCTGAGGTCTCCAAGGACCACAAAACTATGAAGGAAGCAACAAAATAAAGCAGGAAGCATCTCAGGAGGCCTTCACCCTTACCATCAGGACATGTGTGTCACCTGCTGTCAAATCTTATGTAGATCCTGACCACACAAGCTGCCTGACATCTGCCACTGCGTCAGTGCCCTCTACCCTACCTGCCCATGAGGAAGGACTCTCCAACCAACACCTCCACTCACTCCCTTTAGCACTCAACTCCAGCAAAAATTTAGAAAAATGTGTCACCAATCTGTATGTGCAATAATTAGTTTCCATCTGCATAACAGAACAAAGATACAACCATTTTCTCACTCCTCAAAGGACGTTTACTCAAAAGGGGGGAAGTGTTGGGGGGGGAGAATTGAGAATACTTCTCAATCTAAACAGGCCATAACCTCTTAGGCTTAAAAAATGCTGAGTCTCTTGAAACAGAGACCCACTGACAGCAGGGAGCTGACCTGGGTCCCTGCATTAAGGCAGTATGAATTAGTATGGGTTCTCACAGAGCCAGAAGTCCGAACCAGGAGCCTGAGTGTGGCTGTGTGTGAACTGGTAGGGACACTGTTATAAGACCCAGAAAGTAAGCCGGGGAATGGTGGTGCACACGTTTAATCCCACACTCGCTTGGGAGAAAGAGGCAGGTTGATCTCTGAGTTCAAGGCCAGCCTTGTCTACGGAGCAAGTGTAGCCGGGACTACAAAAAGAAACTATTTTTTCTTTTCTTTTCTTAAACAAAACAAAACAAAAAAACCACAAAGTAGGTCACCTGGACAAGACTCTGCTGTCACCTTGGAGAGAAAAAAACCTTCCGAGTCAGAATCAGTGCTTACCTAGCTAAGTGGAGCACATGCTTATAGTCTGGCTCTTCCCTTTCTATCCCTATGCCTTTCAATTCTATGGTTATATGCCTGACTTTTCTTTAGAAGAGCACCTTAGGAATTGTAACAAAAGATCTGGTACATGTTCTTATAGGCTACAACCTACTATATATTTATAGTGTATTATCTAACAGATATTGCCCCAAAAAATTTACAGAATTTTTTGAGAATGATAGCCACATTCATCATGTCAAATGTCCATGAATCATGAAAACAAAGTCTCTCTTTTTGCACAGTTATTTCTAGTTGCTAAAAAGAGTTGCCCTAGGCTTGTGATGAGAACACTAGACCTGAGGATAGCCATGGAGAAGCCCTGACTTGGGCCTAGCCCTCTAGGTAATACTCAACTCAGAATTTTTACCATAAAACAAAAGAGAAAAAAAAATCCATGTTCTCAAAAATGTACTAAGAAGCATACTGTGCCAGGCAATAGTACAATGTTTAACCCCAGCACTTGAGAGAAAGAGGCAGGCAGTTCAAGTTCAGCCTGAGTTAAAGGCCAGCCTGGTCTACAGAGCAAGTTCTAGGATAGCCAGGGCTACAGAGAAAAATCCTGTCTTGAAAACACACACACACACACACACACACACACACACACACACATTTTCCATAACAGAGGTAAGGATGAAGTGCTGCTGCAAGGAAGAACAAACATATTAGTGGGCAGTAGTATCTGTGGCATTACTCTGCCCCATTTATACCTGTGGCCACTGCAGTAACAAACTTGGATCCAAAATGACCATCGGGAGAGAGCCGGCAAATGTTGGGGTGCTTGTTTTGAAAGTCTCCTGCAGTGATGCATTCTTCTGAACTCAGGAAATAGGTGTCCTAAGCCAAGAGAGGCGGTATATCAAATTTTACAGCATGTGTCAAAACAAGCTTCTATTTCTTCTGCAGAAAATATTGAGAGTTGAGCCAGCAAGATGATGCACCAGGTGAAGATGCTTGCCACGGAGACTAACTCACCCAAGTTTACTCTCTAGGTCCCCCATGATGGAAGAAGAGAAACAACTATAGGCTGTTCTCTGACCTCCACATGTGTGCTGTGGCACATGTGCACACACATGTACAACAAATAAAATTATTTTTCAAAACAGAAGGAAGAGCTTCTAATACCAGTAACTTGGGAAGCAAATAGAAGTGGGTATCTATGAGTTTGAGGCCAACTTAGTCTATACAGTGAGTTTCAGAATAGCCAAGGCTGAGATCCTTCTAATTAATAAATAAATAAACAAATAAATAAGCAAGTAAGTAAATAAATAAATAAGCAAGTAAGTAAATAAATAAATAGATAAGTAAGTAAGTAAGTAAATAAGCAGGCAGGCAAGCAAGCTACAATGCCTCAAAAATCACACTGAGACAAATACCTGCAATTCCTAACTATTAGGGACTTATGTAAAAAAACCCACCCAAAGCAGGAGGGCAAGGCCTTGGGCACTCACTCCCACAGGCCTCAAGTGGACATGTGTGGGATCTGTTCCGCTAGATGATTCAGCAGGTGAGCCTTGACTAACACTGTCCTCGGAGTTATCCACAAGCTGTACAGAGACTGAGAGATCCAAGTCAGCACTACCTGAGTGAGGTTTCAGGCCAAGCCACATTCCTGTCTCTGTCTCACCTTATTCCGACTGTACCGGACTGTACCCTTTCGGGTATCTTCTGAGACAAGGTCCGTGAATATCCATCCAACCTTAATGGAAAAGGAAAGCATCTTTTGAGTATCTCCATACAACAGATGGCTTCTGTCCAGGGAGCATAAAAGCAGTGCCCTTCAGACAACCCTTCCATTTCCTGAGCCAAGGAAAGCTGAGAGCACAGTTCCTCAGCTCTGCTGCCAGGGAGAAACCAGCACCTTCCTCTAGTGCTGTGATGACAAACATTCATCTATCAAACAGACTCTGCTTAGGACCACTCAAGCCCACTTCATTAGAAGTCAGAACAGGATGAGGCAAGGAGTTTATGCTCCAAAAGGAAGACAGACAAGAAGCAAGCAGTATGGTTTCCTGGGGTAAGTCCTCCACAAGTAAAGGAAGGAACAGCGTCCTTGGATAGAGATGCGCCTAAGATGAAGAGTGTTACAACAGAGGTTTTAGCTTGCCACAGCTGAGGGTCCGAGCTCTAAAGCTGTACCGATGGGGCTCCCCTAAAGGCCAATACTACATTCACGTGCTGTGCAGCCCCTGTCAGTCCTGCACTGACAGGCCTGCATGCTCCATTATCTCTGCTCACCTTGACCTCCAGCGTCAGGAGACAGTGAGAGGCTGTCAGACTGGAGCTAGAGCATGAGTAAAGCAACCACCACTTCCATCCTTGGGAAAGCTGACAGATGACCACTCTCTCCACAAGACGGAGAGTCAGCTCATCAAACCGCCATCTACACGTAAGTCTGGTACACTATGGGCCACTTGTTCTCCTGAACAAAACTCCCAGAATCTTCACTAGAGTATGACCAACCCTGAGATGTTGGCTCCAGAACCTGTAGGGTATTTCTGCCTCAACCAGGTAAAAGCATTCTGTGACTTTCCCAATCATGTCTCTAGGTCTTCCTGCCTACCTACAGAGAGGTAAGATGGAGTGATCCACACAGATCATTGCTCTCTGTCTAAATAGAAGACAGCACTTACATGGCTACCAATACTGAACTTCACAATGTGTTCAAATTCATGGTTCAATGAGCCTGTAAACCCTAACAAGGCAGGGATGGTAGCATACGTCTGCAATCCTCACAGTGGAAAGCTGAAGCAAGAGGATCTAAGTTTAGACCAGTGTGAGCTACAAAAGGACATGTCTTTAAAAGAAAAGCCACAACCTACCGTTCCTAGGATGCTTGTCAAGGGTGTGAAACAAACCACAGCAATGAACTGAAAGACTCTCCTATCTGCTAACTGTCACAGAGACCAAGACAACTGCAGGGTCAGACCTACATTATACACAGAAACCCCAATGCTGATGCAGGGAGAATACTAGCACCAAGTAAAGCCAGCCACATGAGCAGCAAATTCTCCTAGAGTGCAATGTGGCACCCGTCTTTAGGAACTATGGCTATCAAGGGGAAAAGTTGTATCTTCAGACCTTATATTGAGTCTTTATAAATAAAAAAAGTCTTGCTCTATGTACCAGGCTGGCCTTGAACTCTTGATCATCCTGCCTCAACCAGCAGAGTGTAGGTGGGGAGAGACGATGACAGGGTCAACACGTACTTGAGAAGATGTTCTCACCTCATTCCAAGTCAGGGAACCATCAAAGCTACTAGCACCAATGAACAAAACTAAGGTCCCAAAGGGGCTGAGCCCACACTTCATCTTGTCAGTTAAGGGTTTGGTCCCAGAGCAGACTTAGCCACTCCATCTGTTTGGATTTCCCCAGCATGGAGCCCAGGTTTCGCTAAAGGCCACCTGACTGACAGAGGCCCCATACCTTCCTCAGGCCAAGTTTGGCAGCAATCTCATCAACCACCTCAGCTTTCGGGTCTTCCAGAAGCTCCAGGCTGTTCTGTGTACCAATCTGCATTGAACCACAGATAGAAAACAATTAGGAGAGAGACCTGGGAAGAGTGCTGCACTACACCCTACACTTCTACCCACCAGCTTCAACACTGCTCAAGATCTACAGCTGCAAACACAGAAGGGCTCAAAGCAAGGCTGCCTCTGCTGTTTGCCTGAAAGGTGCCTTCACCTGGGGGATGGAGCTGCTTTCAGAACTGCCATGAGTAGGCAGCTCTGCAGGCACGGCTGCAGGACAGCAGATGCTCCAGAGCCACTCTGGCCATTATGCTCTGCTGCTGTAAAGAGGACACTTGGTTCTACAGCCAAGACACTGAGCCAATAGACTTTATGTTTGCCGGATTCACCCGGTAGAAAACACTAATCCTTTGAGAACACTGGTCATATACCAACCTTGTTATTTGCCCAATAACAAGGTGGCAAGAGCTGGTATGGATACAGGGTCTTAAGAGATCAAGGATTTCAGCCTCTGAGACCCCCCAACATGAGAACATGGTTACAACAATAGCAGTCAGAACGCCACAAGTTTCTGTCCTTCCCACCAAAATATGTGTCTGCATAGTTTTTTGGTTGGGGGAGGGGCAGGGAGGATTTTTAAGATAGCATATTGTTATGTGGCTATGTCTGGCCTCAGAACTGCAATGATCCCCTGCCTCTATCTTCTCAGTGCTGGGATCACTGGTGCTGGCTGCCACATCCTGCTTTTTTCAAGACCGTGTCTCAGTTTTTAATTTGGACTGCACACAGATTCACTATGAAGCACAGCTGACCTTAAACTTTAATCTCTGTCTTGGCCTCCCAGGTGCTTGGATCTAAGGAGTGAGCATCCACACTGGGCTTCAGTTATAATTCTAATGTAACTGCTGCACTCCATGACAGAGACCTTCAAACCTGAGCTGAGGCTCTGTGTTTACAAAGCAGCACTTCAATCAGAGAACCCTCCATAATCCAAAGTCTAACCGAGCAGGTTTCTCTGTAGGTCTCAGGTACCACTGACCATTTTTTTGTAAAGAAAGCAACAGAAAAGACTTCTACAATCTCACACATCTCCATACAAGTGCCAACCTGTCAAAAGTGGGGTGGCATGCACAGAGAATCCTTGTAACAAAGGCAGGGATGACATATGCATTTCTGCAGAAGCCACACTCTGCACTCCCACAGTCATGTCTGCAGACCCTAAAAATGTGCCCCGGAGTCACATGGGGCCCTGGGTGAGATGATCTGAGAAGCCAGCAGAGTAAGAGGTTCATAGAGATCTCCAGAATACCGAAGTGAAAAAAAGATTTGCCCACAAGTCTGGTGACCTGAGCCTGATCCCTAAAACCCATCTGGTGGAAAAAGAGCTGATACCAGTGAGTATCCTCTGACTGCGACTCATGCATTGTGGCATGCCCAGACACATACACATATAGACCTAGAGACACAAATACATTGGGGGGGGGGGTTGTCACTGGTTTCTGTCCCTTATATATCTGTTTCCTTTTGGAAGTCAAACTCCTTTTTCATTCAAGGCCTCATGTTTGCTAGGCTGACCTCATACTTGCTAGATAGCTAAGGATGATCTTTTCTTTTTTCTTTTTCTTTTTTTTTTTTTTTACTTTTGGTTTTTGGGGTTTTTTTTTTAAATAGGGGTTTTTATGTGTATCCCTGGCTGTCCTGGAACTAGCTGTGTAGACCAGGCCGGCATCAAACTCACAGAGATCCCTGCTTCTGCCTCCCGAGTGCCAGGATTAAAGGTGTGCACCACCACTGCCCAACTATCCTAAACTTCTGATCCTCTTGCCTTCAACTCTCCAATGCTGGGATTACAGGCATACACCACCACACGCAGATTATAAAGTGGAAGGGACTGAACCCTAAGCTTTGTAAAGTCTAAGCAAGTATTCTACCAAAAGTGTTATAAGCCAGCCAGTCCTAGAGGCTGTGATCTTACTCTCCAATAATTCTAGAAATAATTATCACATACATGTGTGTAATATGTGCATGCCCAAGAGTTTACAGCAAGAGACAGAAAAGCAGTGGAAAAACAAAGTGAGAAAGAGGCCATTGGAAAGGGTGCTTCCCACCTTACCCAGACCTTCTTACACACAGACCCTGCACTCATGTACCTGAGGAGGCTCATAAATTGCAGCCACTTCAGCCCTGATTCCGAGGGGAATGTCTTTGTGCTCTGTGTACCGTCCATATAAGTACCCGAAATGTTGGTTTCCTGTCTTTCTCCAGAAGTCAAGGAAGCGGTCAGCAACAGTGTGATTCTCAAACATGATGTTGTCCACATGTCTGTATTTCTGTAGAGTTAACAAAAGTTAACAAAACATCCCATCAGAAACAATGTTTCCTAGGAACCAATCTAGTGAAGACATTATCTAGTTGTTTTCTTAATTTCCACAGCTGTTTTTATGTGCAGGAGTATTTTGCTTGTGAGCATATCTGTACTCCTGCATGCACAGTTAAGAGCACTGAGCCCTGTACATCTAGCCCCGTGTGTTTTCATTTCAGCTCAGACCCAGCTTCTAGTTCTCAGTTACACAAACTTAGAGGTGTAATTCACACATGTTGCCAGTGATAGATTGTGGGACATGAAAGGTGGCCTGGTTCCCAGTTGAGCCAAGGTTAGAAACCCTGGTGACCCTCAAAGGAACAGTAGGCGTTTTGCCTGACTGGGGGTGAGGGGGTGGGAGGGCTGGGGAACAGGCCTGTCACTAGCCACAGCCCTCCATTGGTTTGTGGCCATCAGTCATGTAAGGACAACACCCCAAACCCCTCCACAGGTAGAAGACATGGCCATGGGTCACACAGGCTCAAGACGAATCTTCATTATAATGAGGTACCTAAAGGCCTGGAGTCTTACTTAGCCAATAACCTTTCCTTTCCAGGCACTCCTTCCTACAAATGGTATTTAATCTCAGATCCACCCTGAGAAGTAGGGTATGGTTTTACTGATCTACTTTCTGCTATAACAATAAACGCCTTAAAACCATGGATTGTCTCTTTTCATCAGGATCTGCTGTGGAGAGCTGTAGAGAAGCCCTTCGCCTACAGAGCTGCTGTCTAATCTCCAGCAGAGGCCTCTCGGCCTCCCAGCCTTTGCTGCCGCCATGCCAAGCCCAAGCCTGCAACCTGTCACTGTCAAGCCAAGGACTATCCCCGAGAGACCGGCCAGAGCTCCCCTCTTTCACCTCGGCCACAAGCTAGATTGGGCGCCAACTCCCACTCAGCTCTTCCACGGCATTCAGCAGCGCCTGGGTGTCCAAGATTCTGAGAACCAGACTGCCCTGACCTCATTGCAGGCCTGGGGACCCCTGAGCCAGCTCCAGCTACCCCCCCCCCACCTCAGAGTGTGCTTTCCCATCCCCAGAGCATTGCCCTGCGGCTTCCCTACAGCCCGACCCCCGCCTGGCAACAGTGTGGGGTAAGAGCGTCTTCTACTTCCACATATTGCCTCCCCAGGCGGCCGTGCCCTGAGGTGGAGCAGACACAGGGACCCCTCACTAACTCTGCAGCAGATCACTGACTTGCCTAGCATGTGCACTGGAGTTTAAGCCCCTGAAGCAAACAACAAACTCAAACTTAAGGACCTACTCTGGCTAGGCATGGTGACCCGTGCACTCATTTCCAACGCCAGCACTCAGGAGGTTGATGCAAAAAGATTGCCCTGAATTTGAGGCCAGCCTGGAAACTGTTATGAGACGACCTCTAAACAGAGGAGGAGGGAGGAGGGAAGAAGGGGACAGGGAAAGGAGAATTTCATCAATCAATAAACTGGAATTAACCTTAACTGTGTTTACCTAAAATGGGGGTTCCCAAACTGGAAAGTAGCTTTCCAGTAAGAATGAAGTAATAAGATTAAGATTCCAAAGACTTGGAGCTGGAGAGATGGCTTAGCAGTTAAGAGCACTGACTGCTCTTCCAGAGAACCCAGGTTCAAATCCCAGCAACCACATGGCAGCTCTCACAACTGTCTGTAACTCCAAGATCTGTATCCCTCACACAGACATGAATGCAGGCAAAACACCATAAAATAAATCAGTAAAATAAATAAATTAATAAAACAACATAAAATAAAAATCAATTAATTATTTTTTACAAAGATTCTAAGACTCTCACATTCCAAGAAGCTAGATACGGCTGGCAGAGCCAGAAGGACACAGTGACCTGTTCTCATCAGCCACAGCGACAAGCAGGAAGCCAGTGTACCTCAGCCAGGCTCTTCTGAATCTCAGAGATCTGATATGTCAGGAACCTGTTACCAGCTTCCATGTAATGTGTTGAGCATTAAAAATCTCCTAGAAAACCCCATGTTCCAAAATAAACAATAACAAAATAGCTAAAATACATCTAGGAGGGGAGTTGAAGAGGTGCCTCAGTGGCTTCTCCGTCTGAGCACCGAAGGCCTAGCTCACAGCGCTCACTGATTGGCCCGTAACCATCTAAAGCTGCAGTTCTGGGGCGTCCAACATCTTTTTCTGGCCACATGCATATACAACACACACATATGTGCAGGCAAAATACTCACACATGTGAGATAAAAATAAACATTTTAAACTATTTTTTAAAGAAAATCCATCCTCTGCACAAGCCTAAATTCTAGGCCCCACACCTGTAAGCACAAGAACTTACCTTGCACTTCTGACTGCCACAGAAAGGTGGATGGTTAAATCTACAAACACCAGAGAAACTAGAGATGGCTCAGCGACTGGAGCACTTGCTGCCCCTCCAGAGTGTGCAAGTTCTGTCCCAGCACACACACAGGAGCTCCAACGCCCCGTAGCTCCAACTCCAGGGAGTCTGACTCCCTCTCCTGTTCCATTCAGGCACCTGCACTCAGACACACATCCCACACAGACACACACCATGCACATCTGTAACTAAAGCCTGTGGTGGCCCAGGTCTTTAATCCCAGCACTTGGGAGGCAGAAGCAGTCAGATCTTTGAGTTCCAGGACAGCCTAGTCTCCAGAACAATGTTTAGGATAGCCAGTGCTACACAGACAACCCTATCTCAAAAAAAAAAAAAAACAAAAAAACAAAACAAAACGGAAAAGTAACTAAAAATATAAATTGAACGAATAAATGACAGACAGACCAACTGACCAGAGAATTTGCCACAAAAGAAGTGTCCACTTGTTAGTCATGAAAACAAATCTCAGGGACACCGGCTGCTTACCTGTCTATTCAGCGTGATGGCACTAGGCTGGCATTTGGTGCAGATACCATTTGGCCAAGGGAGGTGTCCCTCACACCCTGACTTAATCTTGCAACTGATGTTCTCCAGGGCAACAAACTTCCCCCTGAGGGAAAAGAAGCGACTGTTAAACATAATAATGAGTATGTGAGCCAGCCTACATGCCCCGACAGTGCTTCTAGAGGGCCAGAGCAAGGGGATGCACTACAGCCATTCTAGTACAAGTTCAAAGTTCTCATCTCTACAGCATCCTGTGGACGGACACACAGCTCTTTCCCACACCGCTTGTGAGTGACTGATGACAGTGTTAGCCCAGTTCTATTCATGTGTATAACATGCTTATTCTTAGGAAAAATCTAAGCTGGACACAGAGCAGTTACATATTCCCTCTATCTACTAAAGTAAAAAGCACCATCCTAGATTGTCCATGAGATTCTATGGGAACTCTGTAAAAGTGGTATCAGTTTTCTCAATCACAGAACGGTCCATTCCACTTTCTTGCTTGATAATAGTTGTTTTATTTCTGTAGTGTGCATGTACATATGTGCTTGCATTCACATGCAGAGGTCAAAGGTCAGTTTGTGAAATGCAACAGTTGTTTCCTTCCACCATTGTGGGTCCTGGCCAGGGAGTAAACTTAGCTCATCAGGCTTAGCAGCAAGTATCTTTATCTAATAATGGAATCATTTCACTAACCTCCATTTTCTTTCTTGCCCTTCCCCCAGCTTTATTAAGAAATAATTATTAATAAATATTTAATTTATTGATATAATAAATAATAAATGAATATTTCTTTATTAAGAAATAATACCTCTCAGAGTGTGGTACACCTAGACCTTAAATCATTAATAATTCAAGAGCTAAGAATATATAGCCTTGTGGCAATTCTTGGTATTTAAAAATCATTGTTTAATCTTAACACACCAAGAAAACTTTAACTATTTCCACGTTACATTTTGTTTTACATGTACTTTATGCTCATTGTAACTAGTAAGATTTCAGTGCATACTATCAAACCTTTTAAAAAAATCAAGTACTGACAAAAAATATATTCATGTAGTTTTATGCAAAAATGCTTTAAAAATCTGCACATTTATCTGTTTTTTAAAATAAAGTTGTTGAAATAAAAAAATTAAAAATAAATAATTGACAAAAAATTATACATATTTAAGTTGTACCATGTGACTTTTTTGTAAATTAAAATTTTGTTTTTGATGTTGATGATTCAAAATACTTCCATGCTGTGAATGGTTAGTTTGGGATGAGTTAGGATCACCTTGCCGTAGTCAGTGTGGTACTCAGTCCTTTAACCCCAGCACTCGGGAGGCAGAGGCAGGCAGATCTCTGAGTTTGAGCCCAGTCTGGTCTACTGAGTTCTAAGACAACTATGACTATAGAGAAATTCTGGCTCAAGTAAATAAACAAGTAAATAAACAAATAAAACTAAAAAGTCATTTTGGATTCTGGCAGGTTGTCTGAAAAAAGCTACAATCAGGCAATCATTTTTAACAACAATAAAACACCCACAAAAACTGCTGACTTGAACTCAGAGCCACTTCTTATCATCGAGGGTTGATTAAGAAAATCCAACAATACCTGCCTTAGTTCACCTTCTTGGCCACTGCTGACACCAGCATCCAGGGAAAAAGGAGGCTGCTTATACTGTCCTGTTGACCAAGTCTGTTAACTAGAGCCCTGTGGCAGCCCCATTACAGCTGAAAAAGTAAAGCTGACACACAGGGGGCCCTGGGGAGCAGGGGAGTTGCGATAAGACCCTCATGGAGAAGCCGTCTCTGCAATAGCTGTACACCTTGTTTACCTCTCTGAGCACGATGGTGGCAGCAGGGACTGTGCCAGGTTCTCCATGCTCTACAACAGGCAGCACCCAGGACAGTACTGCTTTCTGTACTGCACTGCTGCCTTTCCCACCCCCATGCCATGACTAGAAACTGTAATCATCAGAAACACCTTGAGAGTTTGTGTGCTGGAGCCACAGGGGACACTTACTTGTCAGCCCCTCCAGTCAGTTTCCGGATGTAGGCATGGAAAGACATGTGCTTCACAGGAGGCTCCAAGTGGTTCAGATAATCCTCATCAAATGGCTACCAAACCATACACAGAAAATGAATGGTCACAGGTCTGCCAGGATACATGAGACCTCTGAATCTTACTGTGCCAGGGATCAGACCAAAAGGCACAAAGACAATGAGGGAGGCTAAGCTGGGTCTTCACTAGTTCAAGGTTAGAATCAAGTCCCCCCCCCCAGATAAAATTAACTACTCTAAGATGCTTTTGCAAATTCACAAAATGCCTGAAGATATAGTTTAGTGACAAAGAGCTTGCACCTCAGAAGCAGTCCCCCCCCCACACACACACACTGAGAAAGAGGAAGACAGACAGAGAGAAAGACAGAGAGAGACAGAGGAGAGAGTAACAGAAGACCTAAGATTCAGACATAGTAAATCAAAAACGTCACAAGCAGGAACGAAGAGGCCCAGCCTTGTGAGAGAAGAATTGTCTAGGAAGGCAGCTGTGCCCCTTCAACGCAGCAACACAAACGCCACAGCCATTCATTCACAATCCCCCTAAAAGGTCGCTCCCATAAATAAGTCTCAGATTCTTTGTGCCATTTGTACTACTGGGAATAAAAGTCCCAAGACAATAAATAGAGAAAATCCTTAAAAAGCCAAAACAACCAAGTTTAGGACCAGAAAATGCTTAGGCAGCCCTTTTAGCAGCAGCAAACCACACTGTCCAGCCAAAGCCTCCCTGCACAGACTTACCTCCAGTGGCACACAGTGCACACACTTGCCCAAGGGACCATGGCGGCATCTGCAGAGTGCACAGGGGAGAAAAAAAGCACAGGGACACAAAGGTGACTTTCTGTTACTACTTCCAATATTTTTGATATTTAAAAAGTACATCACACTTTAGCAAAGTGCTTCCCTACAAATGAAGAACTGCTGTTTATGGTACACAAACAAATGTTCCCACTATAACATTTATTTATTCTGGTATCAGAAAAAAAAACTACACAATGAATCACTTAAACCTAAATCCCAGCATTCAGGAGGCAGAGGCAGGAAGACTCAAGCAAGTTCAAGACCAGACTGGTTGACAGGCTTACACAGGGAGAGCCTGTCTCAAAAGAGGATGAGTAGAGGGGAAAGGAAGAATGGGGTGGGTGTGAGGGGTAATGAAGAAAAGGAAAAGTGAAACAGCTTCATCAACGTTAACTGCTTCACAGGACACCAGCTAAAAAAGAAACAACCCATGAGGTTGTGTTCAATCTCCAGCATGAAGAATAACATGCTTAAAAAGTTGCATGTTTAAAATAAAAATGTTAAGAAAAAACTGGGGAGCTGGAAAGATGGCTTAGCTAAGTTAAGAACACTGATTTATCTTCCAGAGTCCTAAGTTCAATTCCCAACAACCAAAGGGTGGCTTGCAACCATATGTAATGGGATGCAGTGCCCTCTTCTGGTGTGTCTGAAGACAGCAAGTGTAATCACATACATGAAGTAATATTTAAGAAAGGAAGGAAGGAAGGAAGGCAGAAAGGCAGGCAGGCAGGCAGGCAGAAAGGCAAGACTAGGTAGTGATGGCACAGACCTTTGATCCCAGCACTGTGGATGCAGAGGCAGTAGGAGTTTGAGTCCAGCTTGGTCTTCAGAGCAAATTATAGGACAGCCAGGCTACACAGAGGAAACCCTATCTCAAAACACAACAAAATAGAAAGAAAAAAAGAAAAGATGTAGACTCTGTATTTCCTCCATCACCAGGAGACAGGCTTGTTTCTGAAGAGCAGAATTAACATGAATGTGAGCAGGTTCTAATGGACCAAGAAAGCCCAGTATAGTGAGTCCCTTGAAGGAAACACCCACAGAAGGAGCCTCAGAGGCCCCAGTCCTGCAGCTGAGCGACATCTCTGGCTATTCCATCTGACATCAAAGTTGCTGACGTAGTGTCAGCACCTTACTGCGTTTACACAGGATACACTTGAAAAAGACTACTGTAGGGACAGACAGACTCCATGCACCTCATCTCACATCTGAGCGTAAATCAGGATGTTTCTAATTGGTTTCTCTGTTTTAGTTTTCAACTTTATGTTATGTGTATGGGTATTTTGCCTTTATGCAAGCCTTCATACTATGTGACTAGTGTAGAAGCCAGTCAACTGTAAACCACAATGTTGATGCTGAGAATCAAGCCTGGATCCTCTGCAAGAACAGCAAGTGCTCTCAACTGCTGAGCCAGATCTCTAATCCCTAACTAGCTTAAAAAGAATTGCAAAACATTCTAAAATAAATGAATGCACATGCACTAGCATTTTATATAACCTGGTACAAAGTGAATATCCAAGGAGTAGATCTGGGGATCAGAGTCACTGGAGGGTACACACTGGTATCCAGTGTCCAGGATAATCTACTAGCAGACACTCTATTGCTCCAACCCTTACACTGATAAACAATCTACTATTAGCATCTTCCACTCCTGCGTCTGCTGGTGCAAGGAGACATGCATCATCCCTAGACACCTTTTGAATTTCTTAGTGTTCACATACTCCTAAACATTTTATGTAGAATCTATTTTCAAGTTTCATCTACTAAAAAGTTGCACAACATGTAGTAAATTAATGTGATAAGAGGTTGCCAAACTTTTTTACCTTTCCCAAATACATACTAACAACACAGAACAGGGTTTTTTTGTTTTGTTTTGTTTTTTTGAGGCAGGGTCTCATGAGCTAGCCTGAGCTCACAATGTAAACCAGGCTGACCTAGAACTTGCAACAGTCCTCCTGCTTTTGCCCCTACGGATTAAGATTACTAAAGCCACCACACTGAGCCCTTAGACATTTCCTTTACTGATGCATTGAAAGCTTCCCTGGCAGGAGCCTGAAGAGCACTCACAGCTGCGGGTCTCGGCTCCTGTAAATCTTCCCGTCCTGCTTGCTGAGGTATTGATCGATCTCATCTTCAACCACATTAGGAGCACCAAAGGCCTTTAACCCTACTGAGGTCGATGTTTCCATTTCAGACGAGGGTCCAGCAAGGCTTGAGGGAAACAGGAACAACAAATCGCCATGCCTGTCCAAAGGACAAAATGTCACAATGCCATACTCCCCCAATCCAAACCACAAAGTTTGGTGTGGATCCTGACATCTTCAAAGGACAAATGCTACCATTTAAAGGACTACACAGGGAACTTTGTTTCCTGGTGTCGTACCCATCAGCGCACGGCCTCTGATATGTAACTCCTCTGACCAACTTAAAGGCTATGAAAGACACCTAGCCATCAGACTGCGTGTGTTAACACAGCTTGTGCTCACCTGAGCCTCAATGACAGCCCTCATGTCCCTTCTCTGTATGGCTGGCCTGCGATGAGCTTTCCATCCACAGCCATCTACCTAACCACACTCTCAGGCCACGTTCAGCTCTTCATCCATGTGGCTCACACACAAGCACACAGACCGGATGAGGTGACACTGATTCACAAGCATTCAGACACAAATGACACAACCACTGATTTACAAAATAATTCACATCTTGGTCTTCTCATCTACAGCCTCAAAGGACTGCCACAATCAACAAGTTCCCAGGCATAATCTCGACTGTCCTGGTTGGTGGTTTTTTGGTTTGGTTGTTTGTCTTGTCACCTAGACACAAACTAAAATAATACAATAGAAAAGCACAACTGAAAGCAGGCCTTGAACAACCACCTGTGGGCAGGTTCTTAATTAGCAATTGTTATGGAAGGCTCCAGCCCACGGTGGGTAGCACAACCTCCTGGTCAGGTGTTTAAGAAAGCAGGCTGAGCAAGCCATAAAGAACAAGCATTCCTCTTGTTCTTTGTGACCCAGGATGTATAAGACAAGTCAGCCCTTTCCTCCTCCCCAAGCTGTTTTTGGTAGTGGTGTTTTATCACAGCAATTAAAACCATAACTAAGACACTGACTTATTTAAAAAACAAAAACAAAACAAACAAAAAAACAAAAAACCCACATCTATACTACGTAGCTTGGGCTGGCCTCAAACTCAAAATCCTTCTGCCTCTACTTACTGGGTATTAGGATTAAAGATGTGTGCTACCAGTCTGGCTTAACATTCTCCAGGGACAGAGGGTTACCACACTAAAGAGGCAATTCTGCTGGTTTCTGCCACTGTGAAGAACATACCCACAAGCAAATGCCAACACTTTTACTCTGATAGGGAAGACCCCAGGCACAGCCTTCTTCTGTTCCAAGACTACAGAAGGCCTGCTTTCCAAAAGAGCTGCCAAAATCCTACTTGCTCTGCTGTAACTTTACATGACTCTGAAGCTACTCACAGAACCATTGTGGGTCATGCCTGACCAGAGGTGTCTTGTGGCACTAAATCAGCTCCAGCCTTTAAGACAGGAGGTGACAGATCATTGGCAAGCTTTCAGCTGCTGTCAACAGGACATACAAGAAAGAAGCGGAAAGAACTGGCCCAATGTTGGAGAGCAAAACCAAGAAGAATGTCTGTAAGTACAAGCACTACCAGGAGCGCAGCCTACCAGGAGCACAGCCTACCGGGAGCACAGCCTACCGGGAGAACAGCCTACCGGGAGAACAGCCACAGCTCTTAAGAGCTGCCCTTGCCTCCTTATTCCCCCATAATTCTTAGGCAGTAAAACTGCCAAACTGTAACAGAGCTTCTGCTTCTAGCACTGGATTAAATATTTCTAAACAGCCTCTAACTATAAAATACTTGGCTCAGACACTGGATCAATTTTAACAAATGCACTGTAAAAACACTGCTGAGCTCTAAAGGTCCAAAGCCTCGCTGTGACCTCAGTAAGAATAACAGAGGATACAGCCACTGTCCCTTGGCCAAAGCCAGGATTAGGAACTTGAGGTTCAGAGACTGCAGTGTTAACTGGGCAACAGATGAGTCTTTGAGCTCCCTGTCCACATTAGACTGCTGAGTCTGAAACTCCTACATAAAACCAAAGGATTGTCCAGACCTGATGGTGCACACTTGTTATCCCAGCATTTGGGAAGGTAAAAGGAAGCCATTACAGATTCAAGGTTAGTCTTACCTAGACATCAAGTGCAAGGCCAGCTTGGATAATGTGAGAATGCCTTAAAAAAAAAAAAAAACCAGATGACTCAAGGAAGTCAGAACTTAGAGAATCCAGAACTCAGAATGGGAACCAAGAAGAAACTGAGTGCTTCCACCAGATGCCCTGAAGGAAAAAAAAGTCACCTCTAAGACTCTAGCCAGGCACATATACATGGAGTGAAACCAGGGCTGACTTAGAAGATCAAAACCAGAAAGGAATGCAGCTCCACAACACCCCCTTGTGCTTACACAAGCAAATGCTACTGAAACCAACAGATCAAATAGATCCTCTTAGAAGCCATACTTCCTCACAAAAATTACAAGGGAAATAAATTCACATAAGCAAAATGGTTGACAGAGTAAGTGCTGAGAGAGGCCTGTGACTCAAATGCTGAAATTACAAGACACAAACACAAACTCCAGAGGATGGAACAGAAACCTTCCAGGGAAAAGCTAGGAGCAGCCAGCCTGGCACTCTGAAATGCTAGACACCAACAGCCCCTATGAAAGGGAACCAAATAATGCTTTAGTTAGGCCTAGTGGTTCAGGCCTGTAAACTAGCTACTCAGCAGACAGAAGGCAAGTACAAAGCTAGCCTGGGCAACATGGAAAGATTGTCTCAAAATAAAAAGTTCAAAAATGAGGAGAGACCTAGGGATACAGTTCAGTGGTAGAGCGCTTGACCACTGTTTATAACAATACTGCAAGTTGATACCAGTACTGAAAAAAAAGGGGGGTGGATATTTGGAGGCTGGAGAGATGGCTCAGTGGTTAAGAGCACTGACTGCTCTTCCAAAGGTCCTGAGTTCAAATCCCAGCAACCACATGGTGGCTCACAACCACCTGTAGTGAGATCTAATGCCCTCTTCTGGTGTGTGTGAAGACAGCTACAGTATATATAATAAATAAATTTAAAAACAAAATTAGGATATTTAAAAATCAAAGGGGTAAAGAAGCAGGAGAACTCCAACTTAACAAATAACCCAATGTGACAAGTGAAAACAGGTACCCTATACTCCCAAGCAGGAGTGTGACACCCAGTGGTCATGCGGGCCAATCAGGTCTCCATTCAACATGGAGAGCATGGAACAAGCAGGTATGAAGGCAACATACACGGTGAAAGGTAGGGCGGTCGGGAGTCTCAAAGTCACAATCCTCCTGCCTCGCTCTCTCAAGATCGTGTGTGTCAGAGCACACAAGAGAACAATGCCTCAAGACATAGAATCACAAGTTTCATTTAATAAAAATAGGATGAAGGGAGATGCTAGTTCAAGTGAGACGTAAGTGGCTGGCTATCATCCAATCCACCCCCAGACTGGGGGAGAGACAATCAGTCCCTTGATTCACTCTGCTTACTTTCAGTTATGATTAAAATATTCCAAAAATTGAAAAGTTTATCTCATAGGAGAGTTATGGTGGTGCACACCTTTGATTCCAGCACTTAGGAGGCAAAGGCAGGTAAATCTGAGACCAGGAAGCACAGTCAGGACTAAGTAGAGATACCGTCTCCAAATAAGTACACACACACACACACACAGAGAGAGAGAGAGACAGAGAGAGAGAGAGAGAGAGAGAGAGAGAGAGAGAGAGAGAGAGAGAGAGAGAGAGAGAGAGGAGGCTGGTCAATGAGAAGTGGCTTACAATCAGCGAGGATTAGAATAAACCATGAGTAGCGTCTGTGCTGCCGCATGGTAAGGACCACACTCAGTCCTATGTCTGTCCCCATCTGTCTCAGGCTCTGCTGCATCTCATCTGCTGAGGTGAACAGTTTTGCTCCACCACATGCTCCCACAATGTCTGCTTTACCACTCCAGAGGCCAAGTCACTGTGGACTAAAACTAAACCAAAATAATCTTTCCTTTCCCTGTTTTCTCAGTATTTTGCCACAGTAATGGAAGGGTGACCAACACAGAATACACATACCAAAACCCACAACCCACATAAATCTGTACTTTTTTAGGGTCTCACACATGCTAGCCACATCTCCATCCACCAGCCCCAATAATTATATACACTATGTTACTACGCACTTGTTTTATTGTGTGTGTGCCTATCCCTGCATGGCATGACACCGGGGTGCAGGTGAGAAGACAGTTTGTGGTCAGTTCTCTTACATGTGTGTCCCAGAGACTGAACCCAGCTTGCCAGGCTTGCTGACATCACTTTGTACTTGCTGAGCCACCCATCATACAAACCCCTATTTACTTATTTTTTAAAGATAGTGTCTCACTATGTAACCAAACTAGCCTGGCACTTGCAATATAGACCAAACTAGCCTTGATCCACCTGCCTCTGCATCTGAGAGCTAGGATTAAGGCATATACCACTAAACCTGGCCCACTTTAATTTTTTCAAGTATTTCTTACTACTGCCGCTGTCGTTGTTCCTGGCTTATATGTGGGTTCTGAAGATCCAAACTAAAACACCTCACCTGTCTCCTTTTAGTTCTGTATCAAGGGTTCTTTACTAATTTCCAGTCAAATTTGAAAACAAATCATATATATGTACATTTCTTTTTAGTGGTGATACTGGGGGATGGAACCCAGGATCTCACGCATACTAGACACATGTTCTAACCATGGAGCTAAATACATAAAATATATATTTGTGTATATATGTATATATATTTGAGAAGGGAGATTCAAAACAGGGTCTCTTTGTATATCCCTGGCTGTCCTAGAACATGCTTTGTAGACAAGGCTGGCCTTGAACTCAGAGATCCACTTGCCCCTGTCTTACAAGGGCTGGAAATAAAAGAATATGCTATCATGCCTGGCTCAAATAAAATATTTTAAAGTGAAAATATGAGCTGAGCCTAGTGCCTCACATCTCTAATTCCAGATCTCGAAAGGCTGAGGCAGAAGGATTAGTGTTATGTTCAAGGCTAGTAAAGGCAATATAGAAAGATTCTGTCCCAAAAACAAAGAAGCAAAAGTATGTTTGTTGAAATAAAACCTACCAATAGAGCATATATCAAGTACAAACAAACAAACTGAGCAAAAACACCCAGGCAAATTCAACAGAAAACTACAGAGCCCTAGGACAATGTGTTCTTGGAATAAAGGAGAGCTGAGACTAAACCAGAGAATCAGGCATGCTAGACAAGCACTCTGCCACTGAGTCACGTTGTCAGTCACAAACGGATCTTAACAGCAGCCAAAAGAACAGGAAAAGCACACCACACACACACACATACCACACCACACCCTAACAAGGAATATCAAATAGATTTCATTTCTGAACAACAATAATAAAACCACAAGGCAGGAGAGTAAGATCTATAAAGAGTTTCAACAACAACAAAGTCATTCTTAAAAACACAAGTAAAATAGTTTTAGTTACTTTCAGTTCCAACGGTATTACTGTGTGTTCTCTAGACCCCATGTGAGGCCATATGAGGCAGTAAAAGCAGCTTTCCACATGTCAGTGAGAAAGGCTTCAGATCTTGATGGCACCTGGATCATGAACCTCTAAGACAGTAAGGAAATGAACTGCCAATGTCTAGGTAAATCTAACATCGAAACATACAATCTAAACCCAATCAGAGTAGCACAGGTCTCTAATCCCAGCAAAGAGAAGCAGGGTGAAAGTCTCAGGCCAGCCTGGATGAATCAAGAGTTCCAGGGCAAGCAGGACAGCATAGTAAGACCCAGTCTCAGAACCACAAAAGACACCGTCTAGTGCAGCCTTGAGAGATGCTCCAAACACCTCTGTTCTCTTGTCACTGCAACAGCAACAAAGCAGACCACGGCTTACCTGAGAACTGTTCTCTTGCTACCCGCTTTCTCTGGCCCTGATCTGTAACCCAGGATGGCCTCAAATTTGCAATCATCCTGCCTCTGAATATATCTGTTAAATTAAATTTCTTTTCCTTATCTACTTATGAGAATGGTTTTGGATCACACTGTGACCAGCACTGGGGGGAAGGGAGCACAACGGTGCGCTCAAGGTTAATCTGAGTGGCAGGAAAACCCTGTCTCAAAAAACAAACAAATAGACTTGCCCAGCATATGTGGACACTTAAGTACAACCCCCTGCACCAACAAGTTCCCACTGCTTCTCTAGATAGGACCTGAGTTTAATTGCCAGCACATTACATCAAACAGCCCACAGCCACACAAACACACTGTTTTAATGTCCACAGTATCTTAGCGTGTGCAGGCCTCCTGCATCCACGTGGAGAAGACACTGTTAAGGACGACAGCCCCGTGAGGTACAGAAACTTCCAAAGCCTTACAAGCAGAGAAGGAATGGCAGCATAAACTCAAACTTCCATAACACTGAGAAATGACCTGATTCAGGAGCTGGCAAGATGGCTCAGTAGATGAAGGTGCCTACTAAAAAGCCCAACGACCTGAATTTAATCCCCAGGACCCAAAGGAGAGAATTAATTTCCCCAAGTTGTTCTCTGACCTCTTCATTCAAGAGCATGCACACATGTGTACACATGAATACACACATACAAATGAAATGTAATAAATTCCTGTTGTTGTTTTAAGACAGGGTCTCACTATGTAGCACTGACTATCTTGGAACTCACTATGTAAACCAGATGGGCCTCAAACTCACAAAGATCTTCTGGCCTTTGTCTTCCATGTGCTGAAATTAAAGGTGTGTGCTGACTATATATGTTTTTTTTTTTTAATGGTTAATTTTCAAAACACAAAATCCCTTCTTCAGGGTTGAGGATGCTGCCCACAGGTGCAAGGGAAACTACTATGTTCAAGACCTGAGGTTCTAGTTCCATAAAAACCTAAAGGCCAGCCTGATCTACTGACCTAGCAATATCTTACCCCAAAATAAATAAAACACACACATCAATCAAACTCTCCTAAATCTCAAAGAAAATATGACCTCAGTTACCCTGCTGGACATGGTCACAAGTAACAATAAGGAAAGGTACAAACTAGTTACAGGGATAGACAAACAGGCACCAAGTTTTTGAACAATGCACATCGTCGCTACCTATTTTGTTCCCCACACATCCTAATCTATAAACTCAAAAGTGGAAACTGGCAGAATAGCCCACTGCACCGTCTAGTGAATAGGCATGCAGACAAATGCCGACAGACTGAGCTGTATGTGCAGGTAAAACACTCATACACATAAAATAAAGACTGCTGAATGCAGGGACCCAGTTTATAGAAGGTGAACAGCTGGTCTACGAAAAGCTACACAGCAAACGTTTTCCAGTCTTCAGGCTCCGTCGTTTGTTCCAACCGCTCCCCTCTGCACTCACAACCAGCTGCATGACTGGGTCACAGGAACACCATAACCACAGACAGTGAGTAAAGGGCCTTTGCCGAAGCCTCCTGACACATGCAAGTGAAGATGGGCCACCATAGCTCACCTCGTCTTAGTGAGCAGGGCTGAATGATGGCATCTCTTTCCCAAACAGCTGTGATCAAAGCCCTCCCCTCTGGACTAGACCCTGGCCCTACTTCTGATATGGACCCAAGACCACAGCCTTCACTTTACACCATTCCAGAATTACATAGTCAAACCTGCTCAACAGTTACGGCTGGCCTATCGTGACTCTTGTACACCAGCCAAGCGACACAATCCCCTGTAATGTGAGCAGTGAGCAGGGCCATAATTAGGGAAGCATCCAGAGGTAAGAGGAAATCCAGGCAGCCTCAGGTAGGGCACTGCATCTAGTTCCTCCTGTTGCCTGTCTTCCACCGGCTGCACACTTACTTGATTTTTAGCAAATGGAGGGATTTGCTGGACGACGCTGTTATCTCTCCAGTCTTGTTTCTATTGATGTAAACTGAGAAGCCGTTGTTTTGGAAGCCAAATTCCTTTGCAACCTACAAGCCCCAAACAACAGAAAGGTAATGAAACATCCACGTATCAAATGCCACAGGCTGCCAGTCCACGGGAAGAGCACGTAGTAAGATGGGAAATGCTCATCAGATGTATGCATCCCTTGTCATTTCACTCGAGAAAACTGTATTGATCATACCAATGCCAATTCAATAAGTGGTCTACAAAAGCCAAAAATCCTGTACAAATAATAAAAAAGCTGAAACTAGCCAGTCAAGGCAATTGTGGTAAGTTAATTGCTACTTTTGAAGTAACAGTGAAAACCTAATTCCAATCATAAGCCTTCCCACAGAGTGCAGAATGATATTCCCAATGGTCAGCTACAGCAGCAAGAGTCTCAGCAGCTAGTGCCTGCTGCCAAGCCTTAGTAGTTTACTGGACCCACAGCAGGACAAGAGAATTGACTCTTGCAAGCTGTCCTCTGACCTCCACGGATGTACTGTGGTATGAACCATTCACCCCAATATATAAATAAGTGTAAAAGATTTTTTTCAAAGTTTTTTAAAACAATGTCAGCTGGGCACTGTGGCACACTCCTGTGATTCCAGCACTGGGAATATGGAAACGGGAGTATAGAGTTCGAGGCCAGTCTCAACTACACAACAAGTTCTGGATTATATGTATGAGACCCTGATGACCTGACACAAAACAATGGAAAAGAAAAAGAAAAGAAAGAGGAGAAAGGAGAAAGAAAGGAAAAACACAAAGCAGGGAGGGAGGTCAATCATCAAATCACTTGTGCCGTGGGGCCTAACATCCTAACATACATTAAACATGCCACACAGGGAACTAGAGGTTCTGGGCTCTGGAAACCCAACAGTGAGACCTTGAAATGAATGGTCTCAAATGAACCAGTCAATAAGATTCTGTAAGTTATCATTGCTTTCTTTTCTGGCTGCGAAGAGGCAACAGTGGCACAGGTCTCAAATAGCTCTGGCTAGCTTCAAACTCAGAATACAGCTAAGGCTGGCCTTGAATTCCTAATCCTACTACCTGACCTCCCAAGAGCCAGTCTGTGAGTTATTTTCAACATAACAATCTCAACACACGTGCCAATTTATTTAGAGAGCATAAAAAAGCTACTTAGCACAGGCCATTCTGCCCAAACATTTGCAGAGCTCAAGATCTGCTTTCCAAGTAAGTTCATAAGGGTAGAAAGAGGCTGTTTTAAAGACCATTTATTGGTATTTTAACCCACACACAGTATAGTTCCACTTATAGGAGACATGTAAAGTAGTGGAACTGAACACTTCAGTGGGAAGAGAAAACAGTAGTGATCAGGGCTGCGGGGAAGTTGTTGTTCAAGGAAGAACAGATTTCAGATATACACAATGAAAATGTTTGGAAGACATGTTTCATAGCAATGCAAATATACAAGAAACTTAATATGGAATGAAAATGTAGTGGAATAAAATATGTAACCAAAGAAAAGAGAAAACGAACACCTAATACCATAATTGTAAATCTGCGTTTGATAGCAGAGAACATCCATTAACACACTGTCCAGTAAAAAATAAAAAGTAAATTAAAAACAGTTACATAGGGCTGGAGAGATGGCTCAGCGGTTAAGAGCACTGACTGTTCTTCGAGAGGTCCTGAGTTCAATTTTCAGCAACCACATGGTGGCTCACAACCATCTGTCATGGGATCTGACCCCCTCTGGCCTGCACAGATATGTGGTATACATGTCTTAATTTGCAAACCTCAAAAATGACAAAATAAGAGTACTGCTACTGTTCTGTGTAATAAGCAACCATGAAGGCAATGTCTCCAGACCTGGCAACACATACAAGCAAAACATCCATTAAAAATAAATCATTTAAAAAGTAAAAAAGATCGGGGGAGGGTCAGGGCTGGAGAGATGGGTCATCTGTTAAAAACACCGCATCCTACTGCAAAAGACCTGGAATCAGTTACCAACACCACCTGTAACTCCAGTTCAGAAGAATCCAACATCCTCTTATGGTCATCATTGACACTGCATGTATGTAGTGTACAGACATACAGGCAAGCAAAATACTCATATATATAAAATAAAACTAAATCAATCAGGAGGCTGAAGCAGATAGACCTTTCTGAGTTCAAGACCAGCAAGTAAGGCCAGCCTAGTATAAAAAGTAAGCTCCAGGCCGGTCAGGACTAAGTAGTGAGACACTAACTCAAAATAAAAAAGAATGAGCTGAAGGTAATGCAGTACATCTTTGATCCCAGCACCTGAGAAGCAGAGGTAGGCGGAGTGCTTTGGTCTACAGAGCAAATTCCAAGACAGCCAGGGCTATACAGAGACCCTGTCTAAAAACAAATCAAAACAAAAATAAATAGGATGGGTCATTTTGGGCTGAAGAGATGGCTCGAAGGTTAAGAGCACTCACTGACTGCTCTTCCAGAGATCCTGAGTTCAATTCCCAGCAACCACATGGTGGTTCACAACCATCTGTAGTGGGATCTGATGCCCTCTACTGGTGTGTCTCAAGACAGTGACAGTGTACTCATATAAGTAATTCTTCAAAGAAAAAAAATGGGTCATTTTAAAAAAATGTTTTATTACAATTTCCCTTTAACAAACTGAAGTTTTCCTCCAAATGTTTGAAACATGATCTCTCTCTCTCTCTCTCTCTTTCTCTCTCTCTCTCTCTCTCTCTCTCTCTCTCTCTCTGTGTGTGTGTGTGTGTGTGTGTGTCTGCACATGCACAGATGCATGTGAAAGGGTCTTATTCCATGGACCCAGATGGTCTGCAGTTCAGTACATTACCTATGCAGCCCTTAAACCTTTCTCATCTCAGCCTCCTGAGACAAGACCACAGGAGTTAAAACCACACTGGACTCTAAATTTTCCTTCTTAAAAATTACTCTTGCAAAGTACCTTATCATCTACCTCTAGTCTAGCAGGTATTGTGATTAAATATCTGATCCAGAGTGCAGCATTGTGGTTCACATTTGTAATCTCAGTAACACTCAGGAGGCTGAAGCAGGAGACTCTCACTCAGAGCACAAGGCCAGCTTACACAGTGGGACCCTATGTTTCTGACTGCACCTGTCTGTCTCCTTTCCTTCTCTACCGCCCTGCCCCTAAATGGTCTAGCAGCCATCCAGTCCAATCATATAATGAAAGAACAGTATGAGAGACAGCCTGACGTGGGAGTCAAAAAGGAAACAGGAAAATACAGAGACAGGAACCCTGGAGAGAACAAGACCCAGAAGATCCACATCACAGGTACCTTTTTCAGAAATGTTGCAGCTGTTTCTCTCTTTGTTGCTGTGATCCTCTTCACTCCATCAGGGGACTGGACACGGATTATCTATGGTAAACCAAGAAGGATGGTTACTGTACCTAGTAAGGTATTGGTTTTATAAGACCATCTAGACTGTTGAAACTACAGGTAAAAATCACCCTTCTGCAGCTTTCTGTGGTGTTGTGTACACTGTGTACACAGATACACTCTCTTGTGCATGCTCACATGCTGTCTGTCAATGAGGGCGCCTTCCCTACTGCTCTGCATCTTCAGCAGTGCTGGTGTCTCTGACCTACACCTGTGTCAGGCTTCTCTACAGGTGCTGGGATCCAAACTCAGGTCCCACTGCTTGCACAGCAAACCCTTTCCCACTAAGCCACCTCCCTACTCTCAGTCTTTCCCTACCCACCCCACCTTTTTTTTTTTTTACTTTTTTAAAATTGGTTATTTATTTAGTGTATATCAGTACACTATAGCTGTCTTCAGACACACACCAGAAGAGGACATCAGATCTCATTACAGATGGTTGTGAGTCACCATGTGGTTGCTGAGATTTGAACTCAGGACCTTTGGAAGAGCAGTCAGTGTTCTTAACCAATGAGCCATCTCTCCAGCCCATGATTCAAACACTATAATTTCATGTGGAACACACAACTTCAAGGCTAAATATGGTAGGAACATGTAATCCCAAGCACTCTAGAGGAGGAGGTGAGAACATCAGAAGCCAGTCTGGGCTACATCAAACAATCGTAAGATAAGGTTTTTGGATCTTTGTTTTTTGAGACAGGGTTTCTCTGTAGTCCTAACTGCCCTAGAACTCACTCAGTAGTCCAAGCTGGCCCCAAACACAGAGATCCACTTGCCTCTGCCTTCCAAGTGCTGGGATTAAAAACATGTGCCGCCACCACCCAACCATAAGGTTTTTATTAACAAGTATAGATGTTTGCCTGCCTGCATGCATATACTTCCCTTTAAGATCACAAGAAGAAACCACATGAAATCATCTTTAAAAGGCGGAAAAGATGGCTCAGTTCTTACGAGCAACAGCTGCTCTTGCAGAAGACTAGGTTTAATTCCCACCATGTACATAGAAACTCTCAACTGTCCGTAATTCTAGTTCCAAGAGATATACTACCCTTTTGTTTTACAGGACCCTGCATGCTTATGGAGCACATAAATTCATACAAGTACACATATATACACATAAAAATTAAATTTAAAATAAAACAAAATAAAGGCACTTAATACCACAGTAAACTCTAAGACGTTTTCTTGGGGTGCCAGGTTTTAACAAAATGTATTTCCATGGCAAGCAAAGATAAGAATTCTGGCCTCCAAGAATGCTAGACACGGACCACTTTCTAGGACTTGGTGTTTATGCTGATCCAGGCCTTCTGAGAACATGTCATTCATTGTGCTAGCCACTGTTGGTAGCCCCTGCTTTAGTCAAGCATGAAAGGGCATGCCCTGCTTTAGTCAAGCATGAAAGGGCAGGAAACACTGTAATAAAGACTTCTACTAACACAATGAGAAACTCCACAACAGCTTACAGTCAACTGAACTACTTTTTAAGAATAGTGCAGGTCCTTCTAAAATACCATGACCATCCCGCTCAATTTTTAGTGACTTTCACTTGGCCTTGTCCAGTATGTTCAACATTAAAAGCTCTGTTCTGGATAAAGGGCATAAAGTTGTGTGCACATTTGCTTCTGAACCACATCTGTCTCAATGTCTCATTTCCTCACCCAGCTCCCGTCTGTAGTAACTGCAGCTATAAGTGAACACTGATTTTTACAACTCTTCATTTGGGATTTGGTGCCAAGGAAAAACACCTCATACATATTTCATTCTTCAATCTGTCTTCAACACTGCAACACGTCAAAGTTAAGACCTTGCTTCTCTGTGGAAGGCTCCACAAATGTTCCTTCACTACCCCTGGCACTATGAGAAAGAAGTAGCAAGAGAAATGTGTTTGTTGGCTGATTTTGGTTTAGTTGTATGTACGATGCAGACCAGACATAGGGACTACAGACCTATGCCACAATGCCTTGCTTACCAAAGAAGAATTCTAAAATGCAATGTCACCCTACCTGATAATAGGAGTCTGGGTTTAAAAAGAAACAACCACGGGCTGGAGAGATGATTCAGTGGTTAAGAGCTCTGACTGCCCTTCCAGAGGTCCTGAGTTTAAATCCCAGCAACCACATGGTAGCTCACAACCATCTGTAATGAGATCTGATGCCCTCTTCTGGTGTGTCTGAAGACAGCTACAGTGTACTTATATATAACAAATAAATAAATCTTAAGAAAGAAGAAACAGTGTGTGCTGAGAACAGTTTGGGATTAACTTCTGACAGGTTACAAAAGACAATATATGAAACAGACAGATTTGGCCACATGGAGAACAGATTCTTAACATTAGATGTGAGGCTACTCTTCCATAGGTCCTGAGTTGAATTCCCAGCAACCACATGGTGGCTCACAACCAGTCTATACTGGCACCTGATGTCCTCTTCTGACATGCAGGTATACATGCAGACAGAAACTATATATACACATACACACATACACATACACACACATTTTTTTTAAGCCAAATGTGTGGAAGCAAGCAGCAGCAGTTCCCCTCAGCTGGGAAGCTGAGGACAGTCTGAGCACTGGAACTAGAAAACAGTCTGGACAACACAGCCAAATCTGAATCACAGAGTAAAAACAAACGAAAAAAAATTAAAATAGAAAATTTCTTGGAAGAAAGGTTGAGTTTTTAACATTATCCCTACAGAAATTCTTTGAAAACCTACCTTTGATTCAAAACAGAGGGCTGGAGAGCTGGCTTAGCAGGTAAGAGCACTGACTCACTGCTATGCAGAGCTTCCTTGCTCAGTTCCCAGCATCCACAACTGCCTCTAACTTTAGCTCCAGGGTATCCAACACCTTTAACTTCTAGCAACAACTGCACTCATATGCATGTACACATGCATACACATAATTTTCCCAAAATGGGGCTGTAGAGATGGTTTATCCATAAAGAGCACTGCTTGCTCTTCCAGGGGATCTGGGTTCAATTCCCAGCACCCACTTCCATTTCCTGAGGATCCAAACCCTACTCTGGCCTTCTTAACAACCAGGTGTGGTACACATATGTATATGAAGGTAAAATGTCTAGACATATAAATACATGTCTTAAAACTTCTAAAATCAACTTCAGAAGAGTGTCTTAATTCCTCACAACCTGTCAATTGAAGACCAACTGATGCCCAAGTCAGCCTTTGGAATACCTGAGCAAACTGCTTAACCTCAGTAAAGATCATTAAAGTGGAAAGTTTAAAAAGCAGATCTACCTGCTGATACCTCACCTATTACTAGGTTGGTCATCTGTGATGGTAAATTTTAGTTTTAAAACAAAAAATCAGCCATGCTGAGGTTTCTCTGTCTCATCTGCATCCAGGATAGGAAATATAGAGAGAACTAAATGGAACTGTAAGGAAAGAGAAGCTGCCCTCAGAGAAAAGCCTTAAGTCTTAATTTGCCAGAAATGGTAGCCCTTGTCTGCAATGAGGTAGGTGTAGTGGGTGGATGTCAAGGTCAAAAACGGCCTGGGATAAAGTAGTAAGACTGTCTCAAGAAACAAAACAAAACTCAAGAGCTATACTTCCCTGAAAATCCATTGAATCCAGAGAGAAGTGATTGTTCTCAAATGCAGGAAGCCACAGTTGAGCTGTCCCAGGCCTAAGACAACCAACATGATTCCGATTCCACGAAAATCCCAAATATTCCTCAATGTTGGCCATAATTATTCTGCCAGACCAGTTTGTTACTAATATAGTTTCCCAACCCCGGCCACATTTACTTTGGAGAGAAACTCCCACAGGTTAACAACCAACTGCTTTTCCTCTTGTTTTACTGACATATTCCATGGGGTTGGGGGTGACAATCTCTACTGTCAGGCTAAAGTGAAATCAGCCTTCTTTATTATACTCCTTTAAAACAGGTAGTCATCAAGTTGTCTGTGTCAAAGAGCCAGTCCCGCCTGTTCTCGGTTTGCCCCCATGGCCGCGTCCTCTGTGGAAAAGGGGTTCCCCCTAATGATGCCCTTCTTCGGTCGACTCTTCCGGAGTGAAATCATGACGAGGCACTGCTGGGATGGGGGAGGAGAGAAGGACGCACCCGGCTTCGGGGCCTGAGAGGAGGCCGAGGTCCCTCAAAGCAACCTGCGGCAGCGGGAAGGAAGAAGGCCGCTCCACTCGGATCGTTCGGCCTCCATCCCGCCAGCCTCTCCGGGCTCGGATAGGGCAGATACCTCCTCAAAACCAGGGTGAGTGAGGAGGAGCCGCCGGCTCCGAGCACCGTCCAGCGCCGGCCCGCCCAGGACGCCCGCAAATCTGCTGCCTCATCCCGGTGCCCCGCTCCCTCCCGGCCGCCGCACTCACGATGCTCTCGGCCATGGCGGCCGATCCTGCTTCCGGGCTCGGGCCCCGGGCTGCCGCCGTCTGTCTCCCCAAGGGCCTCGCAGCCCCGGCCTCGGCCTCAGCCCCGGCCCCGGCCTCCCGCCGCCGCCGCCACCGCCGCTCCAGCTTCGCCGCCCGGCTCCGCCAGCGCCGACGTCCGGTGCTTCGCTCAACGCACTCCGCCAAGCGAAGAGAGAGGCGAAACAAGGTTCCGGCGCCTCCAACGGCCGCGCGCATGCGCAAGTGGCGCCGAGCTACTTCGGCCCCGCCACTCCCAGGCGCGCGTCTAGCGGGGACTTCTAGGCTAGGCACAGGACCCAGAAATCAGGACTGACCGACCAGAGAGGCGCATTCCTCAAAGTTCGAACAATACAAAAAAACTGCAAGGAGAGACAAGCATCGAGATCTCGCTCAAATACAACCATTCAGCAGGAGACGATATGGAAATCTCTTAAGAGGCTAAAAGCCTCCGAAATTTTGAGGGTTTTTTGTTATGGTGTTTTGGCTTTTGGATTTTTTTTTTTTTTTTCTTTTTTTTTGAGACAGGGTCTTACTGTGTAGACCAGGCTGGCTTGGAACTCACAGTGATGGGCCTGCCTCTGTGCTGGGATTGAAAGGCAGGCACCCACTTCGATGGTTCAATTTATGAGTGTTCTAAACTCTGTATTTTAGACTGTTTCTTACTATATATAACATATTTTATTGTATAATTGTATATATTATATATTATTATATGTAATATGTTATATTGAAAGAACCTATTAAGACATAGCCCTGGCTATCCTGGACATAGACCAGGCTGGCCTTGAATTTACAGAGATCTACCTAAAGCCACCACCATCCGACTAAACTTTTCTTCAAGTTTTTAATGAACATTACATGTATGAGTGTTTTGCATGCATATATTTTGCGGCGTGGCACCAGTGCCTGGTGCCTAAGAACATCAGAAGAGGTAGTTGATCCCTTGGAACTGGAGTTTCAAATGATTGAGACCTACCGTGTGGGTGCTGGGAACCAAACCAAGCCCTCTGGGTCAGTACCAAATACAGGCCCAGCCCTGACCTTGAATTTTGGATCTTCCTGTCTCCAATTCTTCATGCTGAGATTACAGGAGTGTGCCATCACACCCCATTTTGCAGATACCGGGGTGTACTGGCTGGTTTTGTGTGCCAACTTAATATAAGCTAGAGTTATCACAGAGAAAGGAGCCTCCCTTGAGGAAATGCTTCCATGAGATCCAGCTATAAGGCATTTTCTCAACTAGTGATCAAGGGTAGGAGAGTCCCTTGTGGGTGGTGCTATCCCTGGGCTGATGGTCTTGGGTTCTGTAAGAAAGCAAACTGAGCAAAACAGGGGAAGCAAGCCAGTAAAAAACATCCCTCCATGGCCTCTGCATCAGCTCCTGCTTCCTGACCTGCTTGAGTTCCAGTCCTGACTTCCTTTGGTGATGAACAGCAATGTGGACAATGTAAGCTGATTAAACCTTTTCCTCCCCAACTTGCTTCTTGGTCATGATGTTGTGTGCAGGAATAGAAACCCTGACTAAGACACTGGGGTAAAACCCAGGATTCATTCATGGTAGGAAAAACTCCCCACCGAGTCGAAAAGATACAAGTCCCATTTCGATCCTGTCTCATGTAGTGAAGCTGGTTTCCAGCCTGAAATCTTCCCATCTGCTTCCTGGGTAATGGTATCATAGGTCATCAACAGACATGGCTCCCTCTTCGTTCCATTTACCATCAGTGTCAACATCAATGTGGTAACACACATCCTGTAACCTCTGTTATTTAAATGTTTGCTTACCCATTCCATCAACAGATTTTGCTGCACTCTCACTTGGTATGTGACAAGGCCCTCACAATGGGGGTAGAGTACGGTAAGGTAAATATTTTAAAAGTGGTGCAACAGGTTCCCACGCATACTGCTCCTCTTTCCTGGCTCTCTATGACTGGGGCATGTACCGCTCTGAGTCACCTGCTCCAGG
The DNA here is from genome assembly GCF_963924665.1 of Micromys minutus. Lineage (NCBI taxonomy): Eukaryota > Metazoa > Chordata > Mammalia > Rodentia > Muridae > Micromys > Micromys minutus. Next base: position 65,509,720 of record NC_137979.1, read on the forward strand.
GGTCTTTCCTGGCTCTGTGACGCCTGCCCAGGGGGTCCACAGCCAGCTGTTTCGGCGTGGCACCCTGCCATGCTGCTTTCATTCACTGTTCCCTTGACCGGTTGTCACCACACCAATTCTGCACATTCCAGTTCCGTAGCAGGCTTGGTGAATCTGACCACCCCACTTTCTCTAGAACTCGATTAAGTCGACACATGATAGAACACACCACGCAATAACCGCTGATCCAATTGATAAGATATAATTTTCCCATCTAGACAGCACAGAACCTGTATACCCCATCCCTTAAAGATATCCGTAACAACCTGTATTTATGCTCAGAGAAGAATCTTAGCATCTGCTGCCATGTTGCTCCCCAAACTTCTTGCTCTTGATCTTCCCTCCCTTTCTAAAGCTTTGTTTCCACCCATCCTTTCTTCTCATCCAATGACAGACCTCGCTTTATCCTGTACCTGCCTTCCTGCATAAAGACATCATCTTCAGTAGAGGACAGAGGCTCCTGCCTTGGACCAGTTACCCCACAGGGAGATCAACTCTCGAATATGTAATATCCAGTGGGTGTTAATGACGAATACACAACCTAAGCAAGGACAGATGTGGAGGGTGAGAGAGGCTGTTCAAAATAAGATGGTAGGAGCTGGAGAGATGGCTCAACGGTTGAGAGCATTGGCTGCTCTTCCAGAGCACCCGGGTTCCATTCCCAGCACCACCATGGTGGCTCACAACCTGCTGTAACTCAAGTTCCAGGGCATCCAGTGGCCCCTTCTGGCATGAAGACTAAGCAACCATATACATAAATAAGATAGTTAGGGACCAAGTGAATCAAAGTGCATGCCAACCCAGATGACTTGAGGTTAATCTTCTAAACTCACAAAGTGAAGGAAAAACAAGTTCTTGGACATTGTCCTCTGACCTAGTATAGTGTGAGCACCCAAGCATGCGCGCGTGCACACACACACAATTTTCTTTAGGATTGGGCTGGACGATCCTAAAGATAATGATAACACACACTTTTAATCTCAGCACTTTGGAAACAGAGATAGGTGGTGTTCTGAGCTCAAGGCTAGCCTGGTTTACATAGCAAGTTCCAGGACATCCAGAGCTATACAATGAGACCCTGTCTCAAAATAAAATAATAAGATAAAATAAAGATGGTTAGGGTTGACGTGATGCAGTTTTATTGTCAGTTTGACACAACCTAAACACACCTGGAAAGAAGAAACTTGAGGTGAAGAGCGACCTTGATCACATTGATTTCTGAGGTCTTATGTGAGACCGTCCTGACTGATGGCTGTGTGGAAAGGCCCACTCCACTGTTGGTAGCACAGTATCCTGGGCAGGGAGGCCAAGCTCTGTAACAAAGCTAACTGAGCACCATTTCTACCTGAGCTGCCCTTTCACTGACTGCCAAACCCATCAGGATCTTAGTGTTTTTCCCATCCTGGCCCAGGGATAGGTACAGCCCAGGTATATGGTAACATGCCCAGCCTGAATATTTCATAGAGAGGAATTAAATATAATGCGACTTTAGCCAGGTAGTGGTGGTACATGCCTTTAATCTTAGAGACAGGAGGAACTGAGTTCAGGGTCAGCCTGGTCTACAGAATGAGTTCCGGGATATCAAGGACTACATAGAGAAACCTTGTCTTGAAGAAAAAAAAAAGCTTAACAGAACAAAAGAAAGAACCTAGAACCCTGATGCAAAAATTGTACACACAGTAGGGCTATAACTCTGTGAGGTCCAAGATTCCATCCTCAACACTGGGGGGGAGGGGAGAAGAAAAAAATGGGGGTGTTGCTGCTGCTGGAGAACACGGAGGGCTCCAGACAATAGTGATAGTGCAGCAGAGATGGGGGTGACAAAAGCCAGGACACACAAGTGCTAAGCCATTCGAGGCTAGCAAACTTGTCTGGAACATAAAGTTACAAGTCAGAACAATGGTAGATAAAGCTAAAAGCGGAGACTGAGCCTGGGGTATCCATCCAAAGCTGAAACTCAGGGTAACTGGGGTCGCAACAGCAAGGACATTTGGTATATACAGCAGGACCTTGCCTTAAACATGTCTACAGAAGGACTTCCCAGTGTCTCAAGGTTTTGTCGGCTTACAGTGACACAACAAACACACCTACAACACACACACACGCGCACACACACCCACACGCACACACCAGTCAGAAGCAGGGAGACAAGGTTGGGTAGGTCCCATGCTGTCTGTCTCCATAAAAAGTTATATAGCTCAAGCCCTTCAGACACAGGACTGGTGACCACAGCAAAACCCTGCTTCTGAGAAGCTTGGAGGGAAGGGTCATCTGGAAGGTGAGTACCGATTTGTTCTTGCTCTGGATAAACTACAAGGGTAAAATGGCTTCTGGACTGCCTGTGGGGCTCTCGGGTCTGCACTGTGGACAGGTTTTCACAGAACTGATCCTTCGAGGGTGCTCACAGAACGCCAGCTGAGCCTACAGGCCAAGACCAAAAGGGGTCTCACAGTGATGGCCATGAGTCCAGCAGGAGCAGGGCCACCTTAGCAAAGTCATGGTTGTGCAGATATCAGGGATATCCCCGGAACCAAAGCCAAGAATTATGGGTTAGAAAGACCACATGCATCTGCAGAAGCAGGGGCCTGCTGTAAGCCCTAAAATGTGACTCCTCACATGATCCCACTGTGATCGCCGTGTGGGTGGAGCTTGCAACTCTCCAGCCCTGGATTGTACAGTTCACAGAGAAGCTAAGGGACACTGTTACTCCGGGACTGTGACCTGTTCAAGAAGGACACCAGTCACTGCTCTCCGTGGCTTTCTCAATTTGTGTGGATGATGGAGGAGGAGGAAAGCAGTCCTTTGCTGTCTCAGGTGAGCCAGAATTTAATAGCCTAGCTCAGGTTGAAGATGCCTTAGCCCTAAGGTCCTCTGGGAAGCCCCTGGACCAGGTTATAGTCTACCTGAATCCTGGATCCAACCTTTAATCTAGCTGTGTGCTAGGATGTTATTAAGCAGATGCCAGTGGGTGAGTCTCTCAGATGAGGGTAGAAGCTTCACTAATCAGAAGGCCATCTTAGGTACACGTGGGTGTTAGTTAGCCTTTAAGGGGCCCTCTATAGGTCTAAAAGGAGTATCAGTTTAGGAACAGGTAAGGGCAAATGTCGTTTGAGGCTAAATATGGACTCCATGGTCTCAGACAGTCTTAATGCTGCCAGGGGTCTCTAGCAGGCTGTCCTTTTGCTCTGACAGACTCTGGCTGACAAATGACCTGCACATATTCTGCTCCAAATTCAGGGTGAAAGAGCCATCCGTGCAGCTGGACAAGCACGGGTGGCAAGGAGAGCTTCTTCCTGGTGGGACTGGGATGAATTGGGACCCTTTCCTAGACACCCTATTGTCACGGCCAAGTCAAACTGTCATTCTAAAAACCAGGTCCCACCTCCCTGTAGAGGGGCTCTCTCTTGTCTGCCTGCTCAGCTGAGCTTCCCACTGAAGGGCAAGTGTTTCTTGCCTCCTCTAGATTCCTGCCCCAGTCTATTGGCTGCTGCTCTCCCCTCCCAGGAAGGCAGGCGAGCAGGACCCAGACATTCTCTCCCTGTATCCTCTACACTAGATCCAGCATAGTGTCAATAGTTGGCCTAGTTTCGGTTGGTGTGTCTGAGATGTTGTAAAGAAATCAAGGTTGGTTTCATGTAGAAGCAGGAGAAGGGTAGTCACAGGATCTGTGTCTCAATCCCAGGCAGCCTTAGCTTGGGTGGGAAAGTCCCTCCTGTGACCACACAAAGTCACATCTGGGGGTGGGGGGTGGCACTACAGACTGATTCCAACCCAGAGACCATCCCAGGCTCAGGAGAAGCAGATCCACCTGCCACGATTCTGCCATAGGGAAGAAACAGAAATCCTGACCTGTGAATATCAAGTCTGGGCAAGAGGTCCCTCTCTCACAAGGGTATAGAAGAAAGGGATCGGGTACATCTTTTAATGGCTGATATGCCCAGTCTTTACCACAGACCTTGCAGGGTGCTGTCATTACACTGTCATAATGGAGGTTGGCCTCACACATAGACCCTGGAAGGCAGTAAACTAGGACCCTCACTGCCCTTTTAGGCCACAAGTCCTCAGGCCCCAAACTATCCAATTCTTCAAGTCTTCACTTCCTCCCACAAGCTTCCTCTAAGCTACCACAGCCTCTTAGCCTCTCTCTGGCGAGGCCTCACCCCAGCTCAAGGTCCCAGAGTCTGAGCGACTGAGGTCTCACCACTGCATACCCTAAGTTTCCTTTCCTTCTGCAGGACACTGGTGGCCGAGAGCACCCGCCCACCAGGAACAGTCTACCTACTCCAAATACTATGTGCCCAGCACTCCAGGAGAGTCGAAAAGGGATCTGGGGCTACAGATGTTGTCCTGGAGCAAGGCATCAGTCCTCAAAGGAAAGCCAGGCCTCCTCCCTCCCCCTTCCCACCGGGAGCAGCTGTGTCAAGTACCTGATTTTCCTTTCTAACTTCCTCTTCTCCCTGCCGACTCTGCTGGCCCTAGCTGCAGGGCTCTGGGGCCTGGCTGTTAAAAGGTCTCAGGGAAGTGGCTGGGATGGACCCCTGCCGACAGATCCTATGCTGGTGCTGATTCTGGGAGGCTTTGTGGTCAGTGTGGTGAGCCTGTCTGGATGTCTGGGTGCTCTCTGTGAGAACAGCTGCCTACTGCACGGCTACTGTGGGGCTGTCCTCGCTTGTCTGGCACTGGAAGCCCTGGCAGGGGCTCTAGTGGTAACCCTTTGGGACCCACTGCAGGACAGCCTGAAGTATACACTTCATGTAGCCATCATCCACTACTGGGATGACCCAGACCTGCACTTCCTCCTCGACCAAGTCCAGCTGGGGCTGCAATGCTGTGGGGTGGTATCCTACCAGGACTGGCAACAGAACCTGTGAGTGTTCCCCAAACTCCACGTGGATCAGAGAAAGGGTGGTCTACACGCCTTACTCAACCATTTGAGCATGCGTGCATACACATGTGCATGTTTTTTTTAAAACAATTAGTTGTGGCTTCAAAGATTTATTTATTTATGTATGTGACTACACTGTAGTTATTTTCAGACAGACCAGAAGAGGGCATCAGATCCCATTACAGATGGTTGTGAGTCACCATGTGTTGCTGGGAATTGAACTCAGGACCTCTGGAAGAGCAGCCAGTGTTCTTAACTACTGAGCCATCTCTCCAGACCCCACATGTATGTGTTCTTGTGTGCACTCGCAACCACATGCCTTGCACTCCTACTTCCACATACCTGTACACAAGTGTACTTGTGTAATACAAATACACTCATAAATCCTCATATACCCCTCTTATATAAACAAAAAATGAGATCTCATAGTGAGGCACACACATATTACATATACACAGACACACAAATGTGTGCGCTTACTCACGAGGTGTGGGCACTCGCCTAGGCCATGAGTCTTAAGTCTAAACAAGCCTAACTCTTGGCCAGTTCTAGGGCCCAGACTCAGCTTGTCCATGCTGTCCCTTCAGGTAGGTGTCTTCATAAAGAAGCCAAGCCAGTAGACACTAGAAAAGGTTTTTTGTTTGTTTGTTTGTTTGTTTGTTTTTTTAATCTCAGAACATGTCAGTGTCAAGAAAAATACCTTAGGGGTAGCTCAGGACACCAATCTATGACTATACGTGTATGTTCATGTGAGTGTGACTAAACTTCCAATCTAGGCACGGTGTAATGTTTTATGTTCTACTTGAGGGTCCCTGCTCTGTCTGCCTTCTCCAATACACAGACACCCTGAGTGGCACCGGTCCTGTGACATCCAGGGCAAACATCATGCTCCTTCTCTGAGGACTCTGAAGCCAGTTGATATTGAGGGACAGAGACAGAGGAGGCTCTACAGACGGATCATTTGTTCTTAGCACAACTACAATACACTGCGCTACTCTGCTCCTGGAAACACCCAGGAGAGCCTACCTGGTCCCTGAGAGTATGCCTTTCTTTTTAAAGATTTATTTATTTATTTTATGTATGATTACACTGTAGCTGTCTTAAAAAAAAAAGATTTATTTGTTTAAATTTTATGAGTACACTGTAGCTGTCTTCAGACACACCAGAAGAGGGCATCAGATCCCATTACAGATGGTTGTGAGCCAGCATGTGGTTGCTGGGAATTGAACTCAGGACCTCTGGAAGAGCAATCAGTGCTCTGACCACTGAACCACCTCTCCAGCCCTGAGAATATGCTTTGTTCATGGTTGTCAGGGCCGGTGAGTTTCCAGACTTGTGAAAAACTGCAGCTGAACCTCCTTATATCTCCAAGCCTTTGCTGCTGCCCAGGAACACCTCTACTCACTGCAGCCCCTTCTGGAAACTTCTGTGGAAGCTCAGTCCACTTCCTCTCTGACATTGCTGGCTTAATCAAACTCACAGGGTGAATGGGACAAGGTCTTGTCACCTCCTCTCCTCCAGTCACCTCATTAAACATTTGTTTGCCTGCTAAGGCAGATGCTCTACTCCACCTTCATTTCTGGTCTGCAAGCACAGCACAATGAAAGGAGAAACTGGTGTGTGTGTGTGTGTGTGTGTGTGTGTGTGTGTGTGTGTGTGTATACATATACATATGCTTCTTCATATTCAAGTGTGTGTGTGTGCATGTGTGTGTTTGTGTGTGAGTGCGCCTCTGTGTCTATGTCTGTGTGTGTCTGTGTGTGTGTGCCTCTGTGTCTATGTGTGTGTGTCTGTGTGTGAGTGTGCCTCTGTGTCTATGTTTGTGTGTGTGTTTGTGTGTGTGTGTGTGCCTCTGTGTCTATGTCTGTGTGTTTGTGTGTGTGTGCCTCTGTGTCTATGTCTGTGTGTTTGTGTGTGTGTGCCTCTGTGTCTATGTCTGTGTGTGTGTGCCTCTGTGTCTATGTGTGTGTGTGTCTGTGTGCCTCTGTGTCTATGTCTGTGTGTGTCTGTGTGTGTGTGCCTCTGTGTCTGTTTGTGTGTGTCTGTGTGTGTGTGCCTCTGTGTCTATGTCTGTGTGTCTGTGTGTGTGTGTCTGTTTGAGAGAGAGTGTGTATGTGTGTGGGGGGAGATAGAAGGCAGGTTTTCTCTCCAGGACTAAACCTTGTGTCCTCTGCAGGTACTTTAACTGCAGCTCTCCTGGGGTGCAAGCCTGCAGCCTCCCTGCCTCCTGCTGCATCAACCCCCAGGAAGATGGAGCTGTAGTGAACACTCAGTGTGGTTTGGGGGCATTGTACCTGGACCAGGATGTAGCTGGACGAGTAGTGTACCTGCAGGGCTGCTGGCCTGTGCTGCAAGAATGGCTTCGAGGGAATATTGGTGCCATAGGTGGCTGTGCTGTGGCTGTTGTCATGATCCAAGGGACTGAACTCCTGTTGGCTGCCTGTCTGCTAAGGGCCCTAGCTGTTCACAAAGCAGCAGAGGACATAGAACCAGGCCCTCTGTGAGCCGCTAGTACTATCTTCCCCACAGAGCAGAGCTGAGGGGACTGCAAAGCTTCTCTCCACCTCCCGGGAAGGTGACAGACCCCTGGGCTTCCACTCCTGGCCCTGACTTCTTTGCTACATCTATCAGTTCCCAGGGCTCCCCTAGATGGCCTCTGTGCTGGTCCAAATTCACTCCTGATTTCTCAGGACCTAGCCAAGCCCATGGCTGTCTTTTGCAAAGGCCACTGTGGCGGTCAGCGCCCCACTAGATGGCAGGAGGAGCCAGGGCTGGGGGCTTCCTCTTCCAGCCTGATCTGTCTCACACTGACTGGCTCTAGGACCCCATTTTATCACTACTGGCTTCTCACGGGCCTCCTCTTGCTTTCTGGTCTTTGGTAGGATGTAGGGTAATGCCCAGGACACACCCAGTAGAAAACTTTTTTGGGAGGAGGAAGACTTGGTTTATTGGTGTGTCCGTTCATATTTGTATAGTAAACTACAGATCTCACAATGTCTGGGACTGTCTTTTCAAAATAAAAATGGAGACAATTCCTAGTTTTCCAGCTAGGGTTGAGTTAGCAGCAGGCAGCTCGAGCTGTTCTGATCTTATCTATAGAGTTAACATGGCCAATTTGTAAGTGGAGTCTTTATCTTTTCTTTTCTTTTTTTAAAAAAGATTTATTTATTTATTTATTATGAGTACACTGTAGCTGTCTTTAGACACACCAGAAGAGGACATCAGATTCCATTACAGATGGTTGTGAGTCACCATGTGGTTACTGGGACTTGAACTCAGGACCTCTGGAAGAACAGTCAGTGCTCTTAACCACTGAGCCATCTCTCCAGCCCTTGTTTTTTTTTTTTTTTTTTTTTTTTCTTACTTTCTTTCTTCCTTTTTTTTTCTTTTGACAGAACCTCATGTATCATAGCAGGCTAGCCTTGAACTCCCCATGTAGCACAGGATGACCAATCTTCAGCACTCTCCTGCCTCCAGCTCTCCAGTGCTTGGATTACCAGTGTGTACCACCACGCCCAGCACAGAGGGTCCTTCTGAAAGCCATTTTCTGGTCATTCCCAAAGAATAAAAAACATTTACCCTAAGTATTGTGGGTGCGTTGGGATGAATTTGCCCATATACCTTACCCGTGTGTGGAGTCCTCCGGATTGGCTAGGCCATGGGGTACTCATTAGGTGCCGTGTTTAAGTTTCTAGTCTTTGTCCTCTCCCATCCTTCTTGAAAAATATGCGTCACTGACTATGGCCACCAGAAGTGAGGGTCATGGCCAGGCTCACATGACCAGAACCCCTAAGCCTCTGTGGAGAATGGGATCAGCGGGGTTTTTCTATTTCTCTTCTGGCCAGTCCTTCCTACCTCCACCTGCCCTGGTCCTTCCTTCATGGTGCCGATAAAGCAACAGCTCTCTGTCAGTGCATTTCAGATAAGCAAGAGCATGCTCATTTTATTTTGAAATAGGGACAAGGGACACAGGTATGTTGGGAAGGTTGGTGGAATGGGTAGGGTAGCTTAGTCTCTCTGGCCACATCACCCCAGGACAGTGACCCACCCCAAGACACACATCTGGAAGGGCTGCGAGGTAGAGGAGCTTTCTTACCCTCAGAAGGCAATTCAGGGAAACATTACTGGGGAGTCCAACCCTGCATTACAACTGCAAAAAGGACAGGAGGTGGGGCTGATCAGTGACTTCAGGTCAACAGGGTGTCCTGTGGGAAGCTGTAGACTCTCAGTATCTGGTGTCAGGGCCTGAGGCTGTCCCAGGGGAGGCCAGGGTAACCTGGCTAGGGTTTACAGAGGGTGGAGTAGGTCTTCAGCAGGTAGCTTCCATAGGGCTCACGTAGCAGGGACTGACTAAATGATGCCATACTGGGCCAGCTCATGCAGCTCTAGGTGGTTGAAGGCCTCCCAAGGGCAGATGACGGTGATATCTGCAAGAAAGGTGTGATTAAAAAGACTCTGTGACCCCGGAGTCACCCACGTCTCCCTGCCTTGCTTTCCTGCTTTCCGCTCCTCAAATGAAAGCATTAGCTGCCTAGGAGGAGAGTCTAGACTACGGTTACCAATTTCCTCCCAGGCAGCAAGCACCAGCTTTATATTCTGGATCTTGCTTCTAGTAGAGAAGAATTTTGTAGGCCCAAATCGTGAGCTCAAGGGGCCCTTTGCCAAAGTCAGAGGGAGAAGCAAATGTTTCTCCTGTGCCCGGTGAGCCCACCCCATGGGAAAACCCTTCTCAGTGGAATCTGAAGCTTGATGTTGGGAGAGAATTAGGGGATGGAAGGGGAGGCAGGGTAAGCAATAAACAGAAATCTAGGACCTATGGGGATATGTCTGAGGGATGTAGAGGACTTAGTAAGGCTGTGCAGATACAACATTCCCAGGCTGCCATACCTGTTCCCAGGCCTTCCATCCCAGGGATGTCATCCCCAAACCTGCAAGGACAGACTTGTTAAGGACCTTATCTCCAGGTCTAGATTTAGCCACCCCTGGAACCCAGACTGAAGGTCTCCTTGCCTACATCGGCTACTGGACAGGATCTGAGGGCTCCCCTCCACCACCCCGTGCCTAGTGTGCTTCCCCGAGAGCCACAAGCCGAGGATCAGGGAAGGAAGGGTGAGCGAGCAAATGGACAGGCACGACCACTGTATTGCCTGGGTGAGCGTGGGCTGTGGGTCCCTG